>NC_064871.1:91533654-91833654 GCF_943734695.1 Anopheles maculipalpis
GCCGCACCGGTTTGTTTTAGTGCCAGCTGACTTACCTTAGATGATGTGAGCAGCATCATTGTCGAGCGTTCGAGAACTTGCCGCGCCGACGACATCTGGGCCCGCCTTCGTTCGTCCTTCAGATCGTTCTGTCGATTTCCTGCAACAAGGGATGACACAGTCGAGAAACCACATATCAACCGTATGGGAATGGGATGAAAAATCATGCACAACAAGTTCTCCCTGGCCAATTCCATTCAAACACAACGAACGAAGAAAAGCTCTTTCTTTGTGGATCACAAACACGCAAGCGAGCAATTTAATTAATCCCATTAAATCTTTCCCCCATCTTTCAATTTATGGCTTGCAATTATGAACCGGTTAAGATGCGAGCGAACCCCCACCACTGTTGGCCGGGTAGAAAAAGGCTACGGTGGCAAGTGCAAATACCACATCCTTCATAACTTTGCCAATCTCTTCAACACAACGCAGCCAAGCCACACTTCACACCGTCAACACTATCGGCCACGACACGTTAATGTCGTTGACCGCATACCATGTCAAGTTATTACACCAGGAATCATAAATTTTCACACGTTTCTATACCGACCAGAGGGTCGGTCCTAACCTATCTCACACTCTTTCTCTCTTTCTCCTTTAGGCCCACCTTTCTCCCCCTTTCTAACCACCCCAGTTCGACAGTGCAAGGATTTATTTTAATCTAAAAGCTCTTGCTATCCCGCATCAAAAGGGGACATTTTGCCCCGATCCAATCCAAAACCCAAAGCCGGCACGGAACGCTTGAGTGACAGTTATGAGAAGCAATCGGCGAGATTAGAGAGCTCGAAAGGGATAAGCCGATTAAAGTTCTTACTTCTCGTCCGGGTTCTCTCACTCTCCATCTGTGTCCTTCATTTAAACGATTTATTGGAAGGAAAGCACGCGATCATCCTGGGAGGTGACGCTTTTCAACGATTTTACAGAAAAAGTTTCGCTATTTGGAATTATGTAATTTAGATGCAAATTTTACGAGGTTTAAAAAGCTCTTTTGTGTCTCCGTTGCATCGTACGTGCTTTTGCACGGCGGTTGATATTAAAGTTATCTCTGTATTGTCCCTATCCATGGTTTATGTGAAACCTTCAACCAGCAAAAGCTTGTAAAATTAAATCGTCCCTATTAATGGCCAACGGGTGATGTGCCATATATCAGCCCAGAAAACCCTATCACAAAATAAACCGCCTAAGGGGGTCACATCTGCTCCCAATTAGATATCATAAAACCTCTTTTTCCATAGAGCCGTAGCGTTTAAAAGTCGATCGTTCTGGAACACAATTTCCCATTGCTTTCGAGCACCATTTATCAGCATGAATCCGAACGTTCCACGCATGGAGAATCCTTTTATATTTCTGTCCTATCTGTGAGCCCTAAATTGGACTACGGGATGCTCCTAGCAACGAGGTTTTGATGGGTGCCGTTGTCATGTTTTTATGCGTCGCAGTTAGTCATCCCTAATGCCTGGACCATTTCTTTATTATAATTCGGCCTCAAACGGTCTTACCGAAGAAGCAGTAAGAACACACTTGAACGTCTTGAGCGTTGGCCATCGTAAAGAAACACCGAACACGAACCAAACAAATGAAGTCATCGTTGTCAACGGTCTCCAAGGATAGATATATCAGGTAACGGTAAGAAACCAACGCTCCGTCTTACGAATGAGAGTCAAGGATAAAGCATAAAAGCTCATGTATGTCGGAGGAATTTGATAGATCCCAAGAAGCTCATAAAACAACGTTAAACATATGGTACTTAGTGGAATATATTGTCGAACTTGTAGGTTTAAATCATTTTAATGAACATTAGATTTGTTTGATGTTAAAGTTTAATGCATATCGTGTGTATTAATTTTCTACACGTTCATGGGATGCATAAAACCTTACCATTGAGAACAGAAAAATTGCCCCTTAAAAAAAGGACAGGATAAAAGAACATTTATAAAACCTCTCCGCTTTCTCCGCTTGACTAACGAGCCGTACGAGTTATTGGCGCAATTTCCCTACGAACGCCATCAAAAGCTATTATTCTACGGACCAAACTTCCGGAAGCTTAAGGCAGTGGAGGAACAAAGCAACAACTGAAGCAAAAAACTGGACCAGAAAAAAGTGTCGAGCCAAATCGTTCGCTGCTCTGAATACCACAAAAAAATCAGAGAAAAACAGCAAACCTAAAATGAATGGAACGAAATAAAGAAAGCTCGTCCGAATCAAACAACGATTTACATTCTTTCCATTAGGCCAGCTGAAACCGTGCACAACTGAAAGACCGGAAACAGACGTTTCCGGTGCAGCAACGTACGAAGACTGTATATGTATGTGTTAAAAAGTATGGTGCAGTCGGCTTTCGTCCCGGTTAGTTCGCTCCAACCTGACGAGTCTAGTGAGCCGTAAAATTAAAACAATTTTCTTATAAATAGCTCATCGGTCAATTTCTAGCTCACTTCCGTTCGTTTCCATGCTTAAACAAAGGTAACAAAAACCCCCAAAAAGGAAACTCTTCTTCCTTAGCTTAAAATAGGTGAAGAATTATTTGAACCTTGCACGAGACCCCATTCCAGGTGTGCGTACTTGACCGGGAAAGAAATTGGACTCCTAGACCCAAAAGTAGCTGAACGGGGCTGAGCTCTTTGCAGTGTAAATTTCTCTATTTCGACCGTATGGGGAACGTTGTTTTCCTTTCTTTCTTTTCGACAAAATGATACTCACCTGTAACATGCGCCAACTCGACCATCTCCGCGCCAAACACCGAGAACGCCTTCACGAATTCTGTAAAATTGGCCACTGATTCTAATCTACCTAAAGTTCTAGCTACCTGTTGGGTGGTTGGGGCGAATAGATAATTCAAAAAAAGAATCATTTATTTGCTGCTATTGCGCGCGTGAATGAGCTTACCCTGTCTTTGGCTAATAATAACTGCTTCACGACCACAATGTCCGCCAACAGCAGGACACGCGTCACCGAACTGAGCAGCGTTCGGGCGGCTCGTATCATCGGTCCTCTATCGTCGATCGGATTTGGCCTCGGTGAGTATCCGACCGTCGGATCTGTTGCCGCTATATCACATAAGCGCTCTATCGATGAGCCTGCAAGCAGAGGGAGTGTGTGTGTGTGTGAGAGAGAGAGAGAGAAAATCGTTTGGTTAATCAATTCTTTATCATTGCAGAACGTTATAGCAATGCCTCGACGAAACAAATATGGAAATGTTCGCAATACATAATTTATTTTTCAATTTCATACCATCTTTTCAATTACTGACGAAGTTTACCCGATACAAGCGGGTCATAAATTGAATCTTACTTTTATTGTGCCGGTTCGAGATCAAATTTATTGCATTGCTTACAATAAGTAATACAATTCAATGCTTCATTGCCAAATTCAATGTTTCGTTCTCTTGTTTTCTACCGTTTTATACAAAGAGCCTCTCGCTTGCAACGTCTGCTTGAGATCCAACAGAGCCAAGAATTCGGGATTAAGTGGTCAGAAGATCGAAAGAAGGTTAGAATTCTGAGACCCAATATCCATACTTTGTTGAAATTACGATAAACCAGCCCTCTTTAAATTGATTGCACAGTAAAATGGAAGAACTTTAGCAACTGACTGATAGCTTTTGTAACATCATTATCATTTACAATTCTTTTTGCATTTCCTCAAATTAAAATGTTAAACCAGCTTACTTTCGGCCAGCCAACGTTATGATGCACTTCATTCATGCACGCTTTCTTCTTTATGGGCAGTAATTCCATTTCATGACGTGATTAAAAAAAGACGTAACCTCGGCCTCGTGTACCTTGATTTGTTCTACCCACCAGCCGTAGTTTTTATGCACCGGCTCCGTATGAGTCCTGTACATTACTGATCTTACTCAACCGGTACCGGTGGCCCTAAGAAAATAACCATAATCATAACCTCGTCACTACAATGACCCATCCGATTCAGTTATCCATAATTCAATTGTCATCGTTGCATGCCTGTCGTAAAGCGGAGCTCGTACTACCATTCCGACTCGGAAGTCGTCTAGAATTCCTAGGCGACATCTAGAAATGACGCTGTTGAATAGCACACTGCGAGCAGTCCTCGACGCAGACCAACAGTGGTGTTACGAGCCATGTCGTAAACTTTACACCAAAATATATAACTCTCGAATGCTCGGCGAGACACTGGCCACACGGGTTGGTAAAGTGAGCGTAAAACAAACCCCTTACAAGTCATCTACTTCAGCTCTCGGCTTGATAGTCGGTCGGTCATTCCGAGTCACAGTCTACCCATTAGTGAGTGTACTTTTCACGGCGCAGTGCGTGCCGATTTTCACAGTTCAGCTGATCGCAAACGGAGCGTTAAATTTGCTACGTCCGAACCCCAACGGAATTCTAGTGCTGCTGGAGATGATTCTAGCAAAAGTAGCTACTTTTTTGTTACTATTATTTCTGCTGCAAGTAATTTGTTCGAAATGATCGAGCACTATTAGGAGCGGCATAAAGCGGGAAACTATTTGCTTCTGTTTGATATTGTTAGAACAAAAATAAAACGTACATAAGAAATTTAAGGTCTCATTCCTTGCAGATTCAGTTAAATATTCAGAAATTTATGCACACTAACTTTAATTCTAGAAGTTAAGTTTGCAGATAGAGCTAAAAGATACCAGGTAAGGAAAATTTAATTAAATTCCTCCACCAACTCTACCACTTTAAGTCAGCACACACCAGTATTTGCCGACCAGTTCCTGCCGTATTGGGTGAGCAAACCTTGCACCACCTCCTCTGCTCTGCATGCTGCATTATAAAGCGTAAAATCTAATTTCAAACGTCATTGAAAACGCTCCAACGCTTGTTCTTTACCGTGCTTCCCGGCCAAAGTAAACAGCAAAGAAAAGTTTTTTGATTGGACTGTTTGAAAAGTTTGCATATTTCATCGTGCACTGGTGCGCACACTGCTGATCACTGTGACCTTCTGCAGTGTGATTGTGCAGTGAGACCGAGAGTGTAGATGTGGGTGCAGAATTCAGTGGCTGTGGTTTCCGCTGTTGCTCTAAACCGGAACAAACATAGGACGATTTTCGTTCATGAACTTTCACTGTCACGGACCTGCTGCGGCTGCGGTTTATGCAGTTATCTAATGCAGAATTGCGGTAGGTGCAGATGCAGCGATGACTCACCCAAGGGGTTTCCTGATCGCTCGTTCCTATTTTTCGAGCCAAGCTCTGAGCTTGATAGGTTTGTCGCAGGAAATGAAAACACACACTTATCTTTGAAAGACAAGCATAATATTTTCGAGTTTTCCTTTTCGTAGTACATTAATATCAATTCCATGGTAAATACACCAATAAACGTGCCCCAGCACCAGATACGCGATTTTCCATTTAGCAAACTCCAACTACCTGTCGCTTCGCCAAACGTGTCGCGTGTTGTATCTCGGCGAAAGCATGAAACAATTTCCACCTTTCGTCCCCGCTAGAATGCCATCCCCTTCGACCTTTCTTCACACATTTAAATGCAGCCAAAAGGTGAGCAGGTTTACTTTCGTATCACGATGTTTCCACCTATTACTTCTATTTGCATTTCCATACCTTAGTTTCACTTTAACGATTCCCTGAACCACTCTTGTTGCAGTATTCTGCTGATAAGACTGTGAGTTGTGTGGCAAAATGTGTTTCCTTTGCTTGCGTTCTACACAAAGTACTGAACTTTGGGAAGGAAAATCAACGCTTCGCAGAAAAGTGTCGACAAAACACCCACACGCTCTCCATCCCATGATACGGGCGCCTTTCCCTGCGAAAGGCGGTATCCTTCTGGCTGGGGATGGGTTTCAGCTTCAGCATGACGTTAAACAAGCCAATTTTACGATCCCACCCATAAACACGATAACATGATAATGCGAAACCTATAAAATTCTGACTACTGGCTTTGCCTTAGCGCAAGCTACCAAGAGAATGCCAACCGGTGTTTTTACCTTCCACGAACTTCTTGTTGCTTGCCGGTTTTGCCGATCATATTCGAGCGAAGAATGCGCGATATTGCGTATCACATGCTGTCGTCCGGGCAGGGAGAAAACCGCTCGACAAGCGTAGAATTTTACACGCTAGCTAGAGAAGGGAAAAACACAAGCACAAAGGCTGCAAACCGCTGATGACGCTCGTCGGGCCTTGGTGACCGGTGAAGCTGAGCTAAGGCTTCAATTAGTATGGGATTTTACGTCAGCTGGTGTACCCCAGCTCCGGGCTAGTAATTGAGCGTCCACAGCAACACACAACAATGCAGCCCCATGTGACGATGAACGGTGGTTGATCGAGCAACAAAATGACCATCGATGGCTGGCCCTTTGCGAAGGTTGATTCCCATTTTTCTCCACCACATGATGCCCAGTACGCTCGTATATACGTACATATGTCCATGTCAAGACCATAATCGCCAGATGATGCCGATGGAGAAATGGTCTGCTTCATTGGTTCGTTTGTTCTACGATTCGTTTCAAAAAATTCCCCATCATTGGATTTGATAAATGGAGGTCCGTTTGCGAGTAGCCCCTGGTAACGGGTTGCGCCGATGAACGTTTCTCATCAAATTCCATTCATTATTTACCGAGCTTGGAACCATGTATAGGTGGTAGATTCTTCAAACAAAGGGAAAAAATGGAACCCATTTGCAACAGCTGAAAGCAAGCACTCGGTACCAATTGTTTGATATGGAAGTAAAATCTATACTATATTATGATTGTTTTAAATGATCCATTTCAACGATAAGTCACATTATTACAGGAACGCCACTTGTGATTGTCCCCGTATTTCTTTATTTGGTTTCCAGTCACTTTCTGATTATTTCACATGCTTATAATAAATGTTTCTTCAACGAAGAATAACTATTTCTATTTTTCTATCATAAAGCAACAAAAATAATCCATATAATCAGGACGATAACAAACTAATTTCAAGTCTATTCCGAACAATTCATTAATAACCCAAAAGCATACATGGAACTTGTTTTATTAAACAACGCTCAAACTCATCCGGATACAGCCCTGATGAACGAGCACACCATAATAGGCATGTGAATCGCTTGCAGAAGAACCACCATTTCGAATTTTCAACCCCTAATTTTGCTTTCTGTGCAGTTCAATAGCAGCTAAACAATGTCGGCAATTATATACCCTATCCGCAACCCAAATACTCACTCCCAAATGAACGACACTAAATTGGGAAACGTGAAAGGAAAACATGTTGCGAAAACTGAAGTTCCATTTGATCCGGAAGAATATTCGGAAACGAGGCTGATCGAATGGAAATTAAAGAAGGAAACATACGTTCAACGGCGTAAACTGGGTCATTCTGCTGCCCGTACCCATGGCACATGGCATATAACGAATCTTTCCAAAGCTCAACTACCGTACCACTGAGACACGATTTGCGGACTGACGAAAACAAACATCACCATTGTCCTACCCGAGCATCAGAACGAGCCCAACTCTACCCGAAGCTCGATTGTTGTGCGATAAAATTGGATAGGATGGCAATTAAAATTAAAGGTTTCAGTTTGTCTATTCCCGTCGCGGTTTTCGCCGACAGGAAGTGCTAGCCAACGTGGCTCAACGGGCAGCCGGGTGTTTCTGTAACGCTTTGAAATGCTTTTAATGTTCCTCCGGGCTTTTGACGACACTTTCTTTTCAGTATGCTGCTCGGCCAACCAACGGCCTAGATCCATTTCCTTGCCTGTTGGCCGTTCGGTGGCATGGCCGTACGCATCCCGAGCCACCATGGCAGGATGTTCGTTTGCTTGGGCTTTCTTTTTTCTTCCGTCAATTAAAAGTTTCTCTCACTTATTCCATCACTTTGCTCCAGCGCTGGTGCAAGAAGATCGGTGTTTTACTCTTTGCTTTACGCTTGCACATAGTTTCGATCGGATGCGCTTTTGTTCGCATCCGCTGCTTGAATTTCACCGCAGCATGGCTAGATTCAGGCACGCATGGAACAAATACGAAGATGGTATTAAAATTCAAACCATGTTTCAGCTGCATCTTAGAATTTAACCATCAGCAATCATCCATTTGCGGGTTGGGAACTGTCAGCAAAATTTCCACTAATACCATTAATCTTTATTTGTCCTTCGGTACACGGTGGTTTGTTTTAATAAAAAATCATGAGGTGACAGTTTTTTTTTCGATTCCACCCTTTTAAGCTAAATTTTTAGAAGATGAAAACAATTTAAAAACATAAAAATAAAAATTATTCTATCTACTAAACTTAATGGAGGCGCATGGTGGTTTATGCAACAAAATAATTTTTATAATATTTTTTTTTTCTAAACAAGAAGATTTTTCAAATTCTCTTGAAACATCGTTCAGATCGTTCAGAGAAGCGTTTAAAAAATTACTCGAAAGTGATTAAAATATTCAATTTGGATAAATAAAACAGAATGGAGGCGCATTGTTTTGTTGTGCTACAACGGCCTGAATGTATTCTTCACCCATCGAATAAGCTGCCAAAGACCATCACGGTACATTCACTTGCAACCGGGGTTTACTTCACACTCTATCATTACTTCACAATCGTCCACTTCAAAGTGTGAAAAGTGGAAAACTCACCCACGGCCAACGAAGAAAACTAATCCAACCTTAGCAGGCAACACCAACTAGCTTTGACCTGACATAGATTGATGCCTTGCGCCGGCATCCGCTTGACCTCAGCCACCACTGATATAAAAACCATCAACACAATCGCACCCTTTTGCTACCGAAAACACTCACCAGCCACCGGTGACACAGGCTGTTGCCCGAGTTCAGCCTTCAGCGTCTGCGATGGGAAAGGCCGTCAAGGGTAAACTCATAAATAATACGCCACCCAGCTATCCAGCGACACACTATCAATCACGCCCCGGTGGACCGCCGAGGACCGTCACCGTATGACTTGAGATAAATGTCGTATTGATTTTGTTCCGAGGAGATCGGAACGGATGAAAGCTCACACTCGTGTCGCCCTATCCCATTACCACCATCGTACGTCGTGTGGCTTGCGATAGGATGAAACTTTTGTGATAATGATGCCGGAAAACGGCATCGAGCACGATGCAGGTGGTATAATGGATTCTGAACGACTCGCAGAGCAGGAGCGAGCAAAGTGAAGTAGTCGACAAACTCGTTTATTGTTTATCAAACAAGCAGGAGGGTTATCCAAACTTGCATTGCCTCAATTAGTTTGCTTTGCTTGTCTTCCCTTTACTGATATAGCAATACGTGAACTACATACTTGTTAAGCTCATATTTATCGCATTTTTTCGGAGTTTTGTTAATGTAAGTGAAACACTGCTAGTCATGCAATCCAAAAATTAAACCATCAACAAAAATCATTTTACTGCTTCAACTGCAACGAGTGGCAAATTGATATTGATTTTTCCATCGCTTTTGGGAAATCTCGAAACGAGTTTAAACCTCATAATTTTGCCTTCGCACGCGATGCACTCTACTGCATCGTCATTCGATGTCAGTGATTGTCGCATTTACACCCGCAACCTGGCGCGCTCGGTTTCATTAGTTTCAGTCAATGGGGAGCAGATTTCCAGAAACCACATAACCTCAAAATCGCCTAATCAACACAATCGAGACTACGCTCACTAAACAACCCGAAGGTCATGTATTCTGGAGGCTTGATGGTGGTCAAAACCACCTGTAATCAAACCACTGCCTGGTAATGGGCTAAAGCAAGTTCACCCTATTGCAACATTCCTAAAGCAACACTAGCTCACAAAATGTGTCCATTGCCATGTGTGTTCAATATGTATGAGTAGGATAATTTGGGTAGCACTAAACTGTAACATTGCCATTAAACTGGCAATATTCCTTAAATTGGTATGTAGCTATCCCGGTGGCTTTCTGTCGATAGGCCTATAATGAAGACGGTACACTCTTCAGCATTGCTCTAACAAAGATATTTTACGCACATGTATGCCAATAAGAAGCCATAGGTTCCGGAATGACCATCCACCCCGTACACATTCTCTCGGTACAACAGGGAAAATGGCATGCGGTACATGGTGTGCGTTTCGCAGCCTAACTTACCGGCTGCTCGTGCCTCCTTGCAGGCATCGTACATGTCCTGCTTAATCTCGGGATTGTCATCTGCGATTGTCTCGCCAACCGTTACGAAACGCTCCACGGCCAGGTTCACAGCCTGGCCGACACGTCCAATGGCGCGCATTTTCTGTTCCGATGTGTGATGCTGCTGCTCCGAACGATGCTGCACTAGGGTTGAGATCTGCGAACGAGAATATCGAATCGAATCGAATTTAATGCGGCTGTTTAGATGTGGAGAGCGTGTGTAAAACAAGGTACATATGAACGTGTACAACCGGAAAACTAGATTACATTTACTACATTTTACGATAACAGCATGTGTAGAACAATTCCTTGCTAACTATAGGCGAAGGCAAATTCTTGATCAACAATGATCATCTAATTAAACTTGTATCAGAAAAAACTTTCTTTTCAAAGTTGGATTAATTCTAACGAAAAAATGCAATTTAAATAGATAGCAATGTTTCCGGATAAGAATATGTTTCAAACTAAAACTTTCAATGTAAGAAAATTCATTGAGCTTGGCCGTAAAGAAAGACACGAGAGTGTAAAAGCAAAATCATATAAGAATTCTATGTATGTTACCAATCAATCGTACTTAATGAAATATGAACAATAAAGAGGATAAAATATGAAAAAATGCATTTGAGAAATCAAATGTTTCACAGACTAAGCTTGAGGGTCTAAGGCTCCATGTACAAATAAACACGTATGAAGCCACTTTGGATCAGAAATTCTACCTATCACGTTATGATCAATTATAACTCAATTGAAAATTCCATACATGACTACGTACAAATGAACTAATATGATTTCATTATCAACAAGAATGCTCTACATCTACGTAACATAAACTGGGACAGCAAAATTGAAGCTAACGCGGCCATGAACCTAAAATCAAGAGCAGTGTTTTGATATCTTCTTGAGAAATGAGTTCGAACTTCTGTCGTGCACTAGACCTACGAGGGCAGACTTAACCTAATTTGCAAATTAAGAGGTGATGCACTTGGCAATAGCCGAACTTTGTGAAGAACTGTTCGATAAAATTCGTGCAATTGACGACCCACTTTTGGAATTGTTCCGGTTTTTTGTTTTCTTTCTTTTGATAAATTGTTCTTAAAATTCAATCTACTTTATTGCAACTACTACTAAACAAAGTGAAATGATTCATAACCCTCTACCTCGTGCCCGAAATCGTTTAATAAATTATTATAAGGTGCTATGATTTTTATTTACATTTTACATCACCCCTCCTATTCTCAACGCAGCGATGAAAAACGAACAAAAATAATCATGGGGACAAGGTTTCCCAAGACCCAAGACATTCGTTGATGTAACACACATGCACGGGTATACCGTTTCCTGGTACCGGAGCGACAGGAACCTTCTTTACGAGTGCATTATTTATTGAGCCTTGGTTTGGCCCGAGAGTCCCGCTCATAAACTGGGAATTATTACGATTCTCCCCGTACCAGCGCACGATACGCAAAGTCAATACAGTCAATACACTTACGACACAAGACGCTACAGTGAAGAATGGAAATAGAATGCTAACAACTACGTCAATATGCTGGGAAAAAACGCGGGACTTTTTCATTTTCAATCACATTTAGGAAACATAATTCTACAATTAACATGAAATATTTGATCAAGGAATTAAAGTCTTTCTTGTCGGATTCGAAAGCAACTTCACAGAAGCCGGAGCTCTACAAGACTAAACATTCTCACCAATACAGTAAATCCCAGTGCAAATAGAAGCGATCCTATCGACCCGAATCGTAAAGCAAACAAGCGCTGAAGATTTTAATGCCCACAGTTACTATGTTGTTAATGATGGACAACTCGCTTGTCGGTCAGTTTTTACCCCATTTCTGCGCCGCGTCTAGCGTCTAGCCGTAAACAAGCGTCAGGAAAAGAATTCGCCCAAGATCGACAGTAAATCAATACCGAACAAAGCACACTAAAACTGGCTGCTGGAAAATTGACAGCAATTTTTATGAGCTAAACATCCATAAAACAAGCGAACCCGGGTCGCCGAAGTCTTGTGAAACTTCCCCCCACCGGTTTCCCACGGAACAGCACAAAAAAATTCGTTCGATCGAAAGTTGGCTGGCCGTGTTGGATCTGGGGTGAAAAATTGACGTAACATTCACGGGCACGTCAGCACGAGGTTTCCGGTACGATTCCGACCCGTGTCAGCACATTTTTTGACAGCAAAGCTCATCATTCGCTAGAGCTGGTGGCTAAGCTACCGAAAAGACTGCAAGCGTTTTGTACGCGTAACGCGTAAGATTATTGCTCAATAAGGCTTGAACACGAAACAATGAACTTTGCGTTTTATAAATCATTTTTCATCTTACATACTCTCCTCTTCAGTGAATTGTTCTAAAACCAGTTTCAAACCAGCAAAGTGCCTCCGATGCGTTTGAGCTCCAACGATAGCAGTTGGCTTTATATCTTGTAACAAATTTCCATACTAACTTGCGATCCGTCGCTAAACGTCAAATTTGCTTCTAAATCGAATCATGTTACGTTTAGTCCATGCTTAACGTCTGCTGCTGGGTGAACTTTCCCACTTCCTAACGCGAACGCGTTTGCCTCATGGAGAGCTTAAACTGAAAGGCTGTTTGTGAGTCAGTTTGGAACGATCGGTTCTGTGTTCCCTTTTGACATGGGTTTTACATTCCTGGCCCTTTGATGATCGGAAAAACTTTCCAATTGAACTTTTGCCCATCCGCGTGGTTGTTTTAAAGTTTGACGTGTACAATTTCTTCGACTGGTACATCGTCTGGCGCTGAATATTAATCATGAAAGTTGTTCGGATACGATACGAGGGAAAATTATTCGCAACAGAGCACGTCACATCTTGTTAAGCGTGTAGTCGTTGGAAGTAACTTATGTTGAGAATGAATAAAGAGCTGTTTCCATTTCTACTTATGAGTATTCCTTTGGAGAAATGTTTTGAAAACATTATTTGAAACAAAACTCTACCTAATTCCACTTCTAGTATGTCCCTTGTAGACGTTTTGGTTTTCGATTCCCTAAAAAAAGTCCATCTACTTAACCATTCACCTCACATTAAAAAAGCACGCATCAGAATAGGAAGAAGTTACTCGTTTTTATATTTCCAACTTTTTACTTTTTGCCACCAGCTCTACAAATTTCTAACACCTTGAGCTGATGAACTTGTGTTGTAAAAAAAAATTATCAAGAAAAAAGTATTTATTCCCAACTTTTGACTCTTTGCTTCTGGGTTCCAACAAGCGAACCCATCTTTGTTGCAGAAGAACTCTTTTAAGAGTAGAAAATTGAGCTTTTTTGTGAAAGGTTTCATCCTCACCAAGGAGCAGAATAATTCGCCTACACACGCAACTCAAATACACGGAATATTCAAATGAAGGATCAAACTGAAAGTTCCTTCGGAACCTTTCGGAAAGAATGTACAACACATTTGGGCTTCTGTTAAGCCAGGGTGATGAAATAAAGCTACTACAGCAAATCCATCGTTAGGGTCAAATAAATTTGTATGAGATTTTCATCCTGCAGAATTTCCTTAAATCTATTTCTCTTTTCGAAGCAGTTTTTAGTTGCAAATGTTACTACTGTAAATATCTTTGAATGCAGTTCCTATTTCTTTCTCGAAGGAAATACTCATTGTATAGTCTTGATTGTAAATCTGAACCTAGCATGCATGAAAACTACAACTCCATGACACTACAATCACAAGTTTAAATAAAAACACTCTTCCTTACTTAAAGCTGTTTGAGTCTTTTAAATCTACTATCAGTTGAACTCTGACTATAAAATACGTCATATTTGACTTCTATAATTTTCACAAGTTATTTGTTGATCTACATCTACACAAGTACGATCCAAAGCGTTGATTACGTTGCCTTCTTCATAATAATATTTTCGAAATTTGTTCACAGTGTCGAGTCTTATAAAATTGTTTATTCGGCATGTTTCTTTCAAGGTCTCTAACTGGTAGTCACTTAATCTTACAGCGCATTAAAAAGGGAATGAAAAGGGCCTAACTGTCTACACCAGTATGCAAAACCCCTGCATTACATCAACTTTTAATTCCCTTACAAATATCTCGCAATACAAGCACTCAAAGCAGATGCCAGAAACACAAGGCACCAGATGGATCCGATGTGAGCTCCCTCTCCAGTATTTCTTATCAGCTTCTCGTAAACAAGCATTTCTCTTGCTGAGCCACTCTTCTACGTAATCTTTGGCTTTATTGTGAACCATCGCTTTGTACCGATCGGACGTCTCGGGACTCGTCAACATATTTCAATTGTTTTCTTACCAAACATTCCAAGTGATCCGTGTAATCGAAATGCGTTGGTCTTGCAAATGGATGTTTTTAATTAGTTTAGTGATTAACTTTCAGGCAAGTTTAACGCAAGACACCTGGTTCAACGATAAGTAAAAAAAAAAAAACAGTAAAATAACAAACTTTTGCACATTCTAGCATTCAATGTGTGCGGTGGAACCGGTCCTGATTGTGCACGGCGGTGCGGGCACTGTTTCGGACGATCGCATTCCGGGTAAACTTCGTGGCGTGACACTAGCGGCAAAAGTTGGCTATCAAGTACTTGCACGCAATGGTTCAGTTTTGGAAGCGGTTGAACAGGCGGTCCGTATTATGGAAGCGGATCGCTACTTCAACGCTGGTTACGGGTCGGTTCTCAACGCCGAGGGTGATGTCGAGATGGATGCCAGCATCATGGACGGTGCTACGAAAGCGACGGGAAGTCTGAGCGGTGTACGTGACCTACTGCATCCGATCTCATTAGCGCGGGCGGTGATGGAGTACTCGGGACACAATTTCCTTATTGGTGACGGTCTACACTCGTTCGCGCTGGATCGTGGCTTTCGCTTTCTGGACCCTCCGGGCCAGCTAGTCACCCAGTACGCCAAGGATGTGCTGGATGATTGGAAAGCTTCCGACCAGAGCTATCGATCGGGCGAAGGTGGTACCGTGGGTGCCGTAGCCATCGATGCCAATGGTAACATTGCGGCGACGACGTCTACCGGCGGAGTCACGGGTAAACGGGTTGGACGTGTCGGAGACACTCCAATCATCGGATCGGGAACGTACGCCGATAACAGATTGGGCGGCGTGTCACTTACGGGCGATGGAGATATCATCATGAAGGTGTGCATCGCGTACGATGTGCTGAGAACGGCCGAGCTCACCGGGCGCGAGATACAGCCGGTCGCCGATGAGTTGCTCGATACGATGAGCGCCGCCCTCGGTGGAACGGCAGGGCTGGTGGGTGTGGATAGTGACGGCAACGTGGTTGTGGCACACAACTCGCAACACATGTCGTGGGCTTATCAACGAGGCGACACAGTTGCGTACGGTGTTAGCAAGGAAGATTTCAACTTGGTACCTGCATCTGACAGCCAATTCATTCCTCTCGCTTAAGATCGTGATATTGAACAATTAAAATATGCCCCTGATAATGGGACGGACAGACAAACAACAACCAGCGCGAGATGATAGAAAGCGATGGTTTTTGTTTTCCAATTTACATATTTTGTTTTATTGCGAGTATCATGGCAAGAAAATAAATTTACTGTTCCTTGAGTCCTTCGTATTGCATTCTGCCTTTAATGTGTAGTCTTTATCTTTAAATTTCAATTACTATTCCGTCTCCTATTTCCCTTATCAAGAAAATATGCATTTCAATTATCCATCATAGCATTAGCATTCAGCAAACAATCCCCTCTCGGAGATGATCGCCATAACCAGATAAAAAACGGATTTATTCTCCCTTGCTGTGTTTTTTTTTTTTTCCTATCCTACCTCCATACCACACCACCCAGAAGTCCTTACATTCTTCGTAATCATCTTTTCCCCGCGTTTTCTGCAAGCAGAACCTTCTTAAACTCAAAATAATGAGGCGAAAAGCTAATGCTGAAATAAGATGACCGTTAATTTTATCAAGATTAAGCGCCATTTATCTTTCTCATGCCATTGTAGTTGAACAGAGAAAAAATGGCTCCAATGGGGGACCGAAGAAGCGACACACAAAACACGCACACACAAATACGAAAATTCACAAAATGAGCTCACATAAACACAAACCTGCTACCTTATTTTCATTTATACCTCTAAGGCGAGACTTTTATTAAATTAAATTCCACAGTGAAAGTGAAAGGAAAGGGACATAATTTAAACGAAAGAATTTGTAAGTGCTTTAAATGCATCTTAACATAACAAAAATAACTTCAGGTTTCTAGTTGGAACACTGTTTATCAAAAATAGAATTAATATTGCTTTTTTAGTAAACCTTTTAATAATACAAACAGCAATTAAGTAGGAAAGACCAGCAGACCACTAAAATCCTAATTGAATGGCAGTAAATTTAATTAATGTCAATAACTTTAGCTGACATTTTTGCTCATTTTGCACATTAGCATAGACACATTTTTTTGTGAAGAAGCTCCTAATTGAACATAAAAAGTCTTTAAACATAAACTTCTTGAAAATAGCAACACCATCTTTAATAATTATTCACTACACTTTTTAAATAAAAAGTATAATGACTAAATAGTTTTACCAACAGAAAACGAGCCATATAAATCCTTCTCATCTTTCACATTGCTGATACGTATCATCAGTATCATAAACAAACATCTAGAACAATGCTCATCGTCTTCTTCTGAGACCCAATTCCAATAAGAAAGACATATTGCGCCGTATAGCGATACAGCGATTCATTACTTTATTGCTAGAATTATTATTCTCCTGGGCAAGTGATCACAATCGGCTGAAACTAACAGACACTGCACAAAAACACACGGAAAACAAAAACAACTGAGTGCCTTGTGCGTTTCTGTAACAAATGGAACCGGAAAAATTCCAATTAGGTGCAGAAAATCCGATGAGCGAAGGCCGCCGGCCAACCGAACCGTGATGGCCAGTGACTAGCGAAAACTACACCACACACACAAGCTGTCCACGGCCATCGTCGATGTCGTGGGTGGACACCAAGCGCCACATTAAACGGAACACCTCGCGTCAGGTGTGGAATGTAAGCTGCACGGAAACAGCATTTATCAACCTGTCCCCAGACCGCAAACATCGAACCAGTATGGTAGGCGGGACAGTCAACAACACCACTGTTAAGAGAGAGAGAGCGAAGAGCCCATCCGAAAATGGCTTCCATAAATCTCGCAAAAGCTGTGCACGGAAACCGAACCGACGCCCTTTTAGGTAGGTGCCTGTGTCCGTCCGTAGATTGGGCGATGAAGGTAGATTCGTCCTGGGGGAGTTGTGCCGGTTCAGAGTGTATGCCGGTGAAGCTCTCTCGGTGCTAGACTGGCAGCAACGGCCACCGAAAAGTGCCTCCTCCTTGCCAGGTGCCAGCCGATAAAAGACGATAAATTTTCCACAGATACATCACACTGCTGATATTGGTTCACATATCAAGTGGTGTAGATTTGCTGTATGTGTCCGATTGATTAAGAACTAGATCTTGAAGGAATGTTGAACAGCAACAAGAGCAAGAAAATGCACAATCACAACCGATCTAGATATAATTGCTTTTCTCTCGGGATTAATAATTCTGACCGTGGTAAGGAAAACATCAAACACACAACATCATGCACACACTACACAAAGGATTTTAAACATTTTTACATGCAATATTTTATAATATTCTGTAAATAATACGTTTAAGCATGCAATTTAGTTCTTTTTTAAACGTTACCTGGCCTTGACAACCGTAAGTAGCTGCCATGGTATGCTATCGAAGCGTAGATCGTGCGAAAGCTAGGATGCCGGAGACATTGGACAGTACCGCGTCTCCGTTTCCTGTGCCAATATCAGAGATAGAGTAAAAGGAACGCAAAGCAAGCTAGCAACTGTTCTGGCGGGAATGTTCCTTTACTGTTTCACTGTTCTGTTACGACTGGTACCGTTTTGCACAATTATCCTGGATGAATAAAACTAAAGCACTAGTTTTGGATGAAAGAAACTCATCAACGTTTAGATGATTTCATATAATGGATGTATAATGGAAACACTTCATTCGATAGCACTTAAACGAATTTCAGTCACTGTTCTTTTATCTGATTTCTGAACTTATTGCACCTTTCTCTGCGTCGTTTTAAGCTACAAAGTTGTAGCTTAGAATCAATGTTAACATTGAAGTACTTGAATTACTCCAAAACAAAAATTAAATAACAAAAAGTAACAATTCACTTAGGAAGGATCCATTTCCCTCGACGAAGTAATACTAAGAAATGGAAAAAAACTACTTTCACCAGCTTTTCCGACACAACTTGAATCATTATTTTTATTTAATCAAGAATTCCCAACAGGATTAATTCAAACAAAAAACCTCTACCTCTCTAGCCAAGGGAACAAAACCATACAGATAAATCTTCCCCAACTTGAAACACCATATCAAGTACAATTGCCCTTATTGTGCAGCACTGCACACTCAAAGAAAGGCCAATAGTTTTGTATTTGGTTCCGACTGGTTTCGAGCAGCTTTATAAATTATTCTTCTTTTCACAAGCAGCAAAAACTACACACATTCACACACAATACACCTTTCTAGACTATGAATTGGAAAACTGAACTGAATTCGCGTTAGCTCCAGTTGCAGCTGCTGTTGCTGCGCCTTTACTGTGCACTTTTACAAACGTATCCGCTTGTCCAGATGCCCAGGATTTAAGCGATTCGAGAATGGATCCCGTCGTGCAGGGGCGTTTCTCGGTACGCCAGCATCCATTTCGACTTGCTCCCGTTGGCATTGCCTTATGCATTTCTTTAATCTCAAGGCTATTGTCTGAGTGTGTATGTGTGCGCAAAGGTGCCCGACAGACCGGAACTATATGCATTAAGATGCATGGTTACCGAGGTGGCAATATGCCTAGTTTTCCATTAGAAATTTTTCCTATTGTTTTGTACTGCAAGATGGAAGACGCCAGATTGAAAGCGAAACGACTCGCACACTAATGCGCTAGCGTAATTATGCTCGTCAGGCTATGCTCCAAAGCGTTTTTGTTAATGGAAAAGCAGAAATTAAATCTTTTAGATTTCACTTGTTTATCATTGTTTTCTACAACTCCTAAAGTAAAATTCCGTGCAGTGTTCCGTCTGAAATTCATATCCAATTTTTAATTGAAAATAAAACAAAGATTGCTGAATAAATTTAAATTGTTAGGCACATTGTATCTGCTTTCAATATTAAAATAAATGAACCGTTATACGTCCTGATTAACAAGCTTGAATATCTCTTCTTAGGCAACAAAAACTCCAGCACCAAATATGAGCGTCACGAAATGTCCAGAATTAATAACATTACCAATCATAAAATTTTATCAAATACGACCAAACACGGTACAGTTCTAAGTTCATTCTTCTCGCATTTCCAGTTACATCAAATGCTAATATTCCTTTCACAGAAATTATTCCTCGTCTCGTTCAATTTTCTACTTCTCTTGCTTCCTCGATGATAAATTGATTCTGTACTGATTCCAATTCGTTCCCCACTGTTTCCCATCCACTGGTATCTCCTCCTCCTTCTGAACAATCACTTCCTATTGCTAGTTAATGGAAAAGTTCACCAGCATTCTGCTGTTTGGTGATAGCACTGCCGTACCATTTCAGTCACGCATCGTTACATCGTAATCCCGCTCAAAGACTCCCGGGCCATTCCGGGCCGGTGTGACTCCATCAATATGGCTTCTCCAGCCTGAAAGATTACCTTGCCCTTGAGTGCGGCCGATTCCCAGCAGGAATCGGTGCGAGTAGCAACAAATGCGATAACGAAAAGGAAAAAAAAATCATGAATCCAAACCATCTCAAAAGAACTCAAACAAAACTCCAATCTCTGTCGTCGGTTTGCAATTTCTCATCATTTCTCCGCTGTAGCTAGTAGGCAAGCACACGGCACAAAGCATAGGACACCCCACCTAGAGGATTCGGAGGGCTAAAGATTCCTTTTTTCTTTTCTTTAGCACTCAAGCTTTTCGAATTCATTAAAAATACATTTTCACAACTCCCATGGCCTAAAAGCGATTACCGTTAATGGTGCTCGTGATTTTTTCTGCGATGGTAAGGAAAATAATAACTGTTTCAGACTAGTGCAAAGAATTCTAAGGCAAAACACCGGCTTCACTTTGCAGGTATGCTAGACTCAGCAGCGCCAGCTCAGCCTAGCTGATAGTTCTGAGGCAGAAAGTTTAAAAAGCAGCAGACAAGCAAACGGTTTCAAAGCTCTCAGGTACCCGCTTAAAAGATTTCCCGAGAAGAGATAATGGGACAACTTTTGCTTAAAATAATTTTCTTTTACTACACACCATTTGACCAGGAGCTCACCGTTTCACAACGCCAGTTTTGCTTAAGTGTGTCCCAAGATGGTAGACTTGTGATAAATTAGTTTCCCTTTTCTATGGTTGGTTTAACTTTCCCGAACCGGGGGAAAGTTAAGGAAGTCGCGACGGAGTCTTCATTACTTCGCTTCGGTGCAGCAAAAGTGTTATTTTTCGATCAATTTCCTTTCGCCTTTTGCTTGTCGACCAAACGCTCTGCCATCGTTTGATTTCAGTTACTTTACTTCCCATCGCTTTGCCGCCGTGTCGTGTCTTTTATGGAACTAAATCAACCAGCGCTCGGTGTAGGTTTTTGCTGATAACGACTTCCAACCACACGGCCATCCTCCCAACCCATGTGGCACCGGCATGCTGTACGTTTACCTCTCAGACGCCCAGCAGTTTTATTATCTCGTTTGATTAACCACTCGGATGGCTTGCAACAAGCTGAATCCGTCCTGTGGTGTTCGAGATAAAAGTTTACCCACACAGCTTTTCCATTTTCCCGAACGATTCCTCCGCTCCGAGCTTGTCACACAAGATCATACTCAAGCGAAGGATTAACAAATCCTGCCCGAGGCGTGTCGTTTTTCCTTTCGCTCGGTGCTTGATGGTAGCATTTCAATACTTCACCCGGTGGACAAGTACAAAACACCCACAGTCGCAGGGGCGTGTACGAACAATCAGAGCCGCTGGGCTGTCAATGAAGTTGAAGACTTGTTTAATGAAGTTTCTTTACCCGTTCGGTGCTTGGTAGCCAATTTCTTCCCTTTTCCAGCAGGAATTATTCAAGAGCTAATTGCAAAATGTCAGCACACCGACTCATAGAGGCGTCGTAAATTTTAACGATCACCCTGATGAGACTGTTCAATGATGTGATCGAGCATGATCTTGTTATAATTAAGTACACCATTATCGAGACAGCGAACGTTCTTTGCCCAAGGGGACAGCTAATAAGATGTGTACTGTGACTTCAATCTACAATAATGGACCATTAGGCGAGGTTTTCATTGTTGGTGTAGGCAGTGTGTACTTACGTTGGCTTTGGAACTCTTGAACCAGCGTTGCAACGGCTTCTTTGTTTGTTTTAATAATCTAAATTTAGGTGAGTATCCCCTTTTATCCAAGGCTCAAGCCAGATGTCTGCTTCCTATAAATAACTTTATTTTTGACAAAGCTTGATGTTTTTTTTTCATATACAAAGCTTGATGTTAATGCTCCAAAATTTGGCGTAATAAGATTTTATCTAAAACAGTTCATAGGATTTAATCCTGTAATTACGACTAGGCTTTATAATTACGATTTTTTAAGCCATTATCCTATTTGGTCATCCAACCACTTGTTGTAATAAACTGCATGGGGTTGATCTCAATAAAATTTTCCATGAGTATGTCTCCATAACAGGTACATAATATAGTTATAGCACACAAACTCTATTTTCCAAACCTCAACTTAAAAAACTAACTTTTCACGCAATTTATACATTTACTTCGACATATTTATTCCACGATGACGATTTATTTCACTACAAATGGATCTCTAGGACAACTTTATCATCATATTATCATAAGAACATCAGCATCTTCATTATTATTGGCACAAACTGAGCTCTGCGCGATATGTTATGTTTTTTGCCGCACAAAAAACGGATCGTTTTTCACTCACCACACTCACATGGCGTGTCGTTTAACGCTTAACAAAAATGACCATTTTTTTTTTCTCTACACACATCCACTACGCCAAAAAAATATGCTCCAAAGACAGCACAAGAGTCAAGTAAGATCAATAAAAAACAATCTTAAGGCACTAATCCTTCCCTCATCACACACTCACATGCACATTCATGAGCGGTACTCGATCTCGGCAAGGGCCGACCACACAGAAACGCAGCACGTCAGCAGTTTCGATCGTTACCGGACATCCCTCTCTGCCTCGATATCCCTCCCCGTGCCGAGTGCGATTTATGCTCGTCCTTCCGAGGCCGGACAAGAACAACTTTTCCCACAAGCATACAGAACACACAGCTTCAGTGTCATCGTTAGAACTTTTCTGCGTGCGTAAATTCCCGTAAGTGAATAAACAGCGCCCTGCCCATTCGCTCGGCCCCCGATTTTCGTGTCCCAAATCCAAAAAAGCAACAGCAAAACACACACACACAGCTTACTCGAAATCCAGCTTCCGTGGAGAAGGACGGTACAGAAAAGTTGTTTTCCTGCTTCACTTTTCTTTGCTTAGGGGCGCAACATTTCCATTGTCATCATTCCAAATTTTTCCTTTTTTTTTGGGACAGGGGGAGGTACATTTGCTCAGTGAATACATGGCCTTGCTGGTGTACAAGATGGGTACCAACTTTACTGGGATGGTACAGAAAAAAAGCACGCTACAACTACCAACAGCCCCGAGTTTCATAAGGAAACAAACAAACGTTACACCAGCGGTCCCCACGGATGACGACAGCAAGGACGAATGGCGCGCGACCGTGGCGCCCACTGTCTGGGGCAGAATTTATCCCGCCCCGACATGGGAATTCAAACACCCATCCGGACGAGGTCCCTTTTCCTGTTGCACGCGCGCCACAGATATATTAGCAAGCTTTTTTTCCCGCCACCGTCCCGATGCCAATCCTCGCGAGGATGTTGAGTTCTCACGCTCTCGCACGGGGCGATAGAATTGTTTTCTCCGACAGCAGAGAATGATACCGTTTTCGCACCGTTGACAGTGCGTTACGAAACAGGAATGGAATGCAAAGCAGCTTACACAGTGGCGCACAGCTGGCGAGCACATGTAACGATGCAACCAGAAAGGAAAAGAAAACAGTCACAGTAAGCATAACTGGGCAGGATCCGCATCAGCCCAGTGAGCGTGGCTGTGAGCCTCAGAGGAACACGAACCACACCACCACACCAGACGTGAGCTTTAATAATTCAAGGTCCCCAGTGCCCGCCCATGCAGCATAACGTCACGTGCGAGACCATGGGTTTGGGGGACCGTTTCAGACCGGAGGAGATGCGAGTGGCCCTTTCACTTTTTTTCCCAGTTGTCCCAGACTCCGTTTTTGCCTTTTTTTTTTTTTTTTGGAGGGACAACCCTCCAATGATATGGGTCCAGCTGGATTTTATATTCTTTCTGTCCTTTCCGACCAGAATTTTCCTGCGGAAGACAACGGGGGTTTTATTGCGTTTTTGCTGCTTTGGCTCGTTTTGTGCTACTCTTCCTGTTCCGGAACTTTACCCGACACACCGTACCACGTTACGAAATGCTGCTTCAAGAGAGCGGAAAATGAAGGAAAAATTAGATGACACACGAATTAGATACCTTCATCCGGGATAAGATAAACTGTCACTGTTGAGTTGCCATGATGCTATGAACGTGTTGGAACTGCTGTTGGTTGCTATTCGCTGCCACGCCAGAGCAGATAATAAGCAGAGAAAGAATCTTAAGCGAAATAAATTACAGCTACATCGAAACGTTGACCATCCACAAAGTGGGCAGCTTTATTTGCTTAAGCGTACGAGCAGGCATGATGAGAAATTGAAGCAACTGCCGAAATGACATTCATTGCATTGATAAGAAGCGTTCTCGAATCTGCGTCTGTGCGTAAAAGATGTGTCATATAACGCTCCACTAGTCTTATCTGGCACACAAACTGAACGAAAGATTAGTATCATGTGTATGCCAACATCTCTGCAAAAAGGGCCCCAATTTTGTTTTCTTCCAAAAGACAGATCGCCAACCACGACAGATCTGCGGCGAATCATTCTGCCGATTCCTAACGTTCATTTCATCACAGTTTCATTTGAATTTCTTTTCATCCCTTTCGGCAACGTTCTTTGGCGTGTGCGTGTGTGTGTATGTTTTTATTACCGTCTGCATTCTTGCCACAAAGTTTAATGAAAAGTACTGAATACCCTTTCAAATTACGACAACCTACCGCGTACGTGAAACCCTCACATGAAGCGACCATTGCCGGCCCGGCAATGGTATAAGCATTTCAAGTAGTTTGCACCATCGCACCATCTATCCGACGACGAGGCGTTACTGCGTTTTTTTGGTGCAATATCCGAGAACTCCAACCGTTCAAGAAATTGCAAGTTCCTTCAGTTTTCGCATGCCAATTCCTAACTACCGCCCGCTTATGGTTTATAACCCTGTACCAACGTTTTATGAGCATCCCAACAGGGTGTTTGCAGTAAAATGCGCTCTTGGCTAGCTTCCTTCTGCTAGTTACTAGCACTGCGTCCATAAAATGTAGACAGCCGGTGCCAAACGATTTACAGCATTGCCCTGGTCACCTCATGAACTGCAACACTTGCACAACCATGACTAACCACTACTGCAGAGACCAAAATACACACCCGCCCCAGGAGACTATTTAATTGTTGACTTTTGGCTACCCCGAAAATTCTGTATTCAGGGCTTGTAATGCTGGCCGCATCCGAAAACTATTCATGATGATGCGCATGGTTGTGATGAGGTGATGAAGCAGCAGCAAATAGACCCAGAGCAAATCATGTAGCGCTGGAGCAAAGCTGTTATGCTGTTTGCTACGGCACACGAAGATAAACCACCCACCGAAAACATATTCTAGAATACATGATTGGAATATTTCACAACTGCTTGGTGCAACTGCACACGCTCACATACGAACCATTTTTGATTTCTTCACTCGTGATCTTACATATTCAAGCTACGACGATGCTGCTACATTGAGAGATAAAAAGAAATGCAATGCGGCCCAGCATAAACGAACTCAGCTCTCGCTTGGTAGTCGGCAATTCGGCGAGCATAAACACCATCTGCAGGACCTTTTTCATTTTAAATTCCGTCAAGCCTAGCTGGCACAGTTGATGCAATGTCTTCCGTAGGATAGTTCCTTTGTTTTTGACTTAACATTCATACATCCATCAGTTTTTTTTTTCACTAGAATCGTATGTCCGGAACGTATGGAGTTGTAGCATAATGGTGCAATACGAGAATCAGGTTGATAATTATTTTAGGGCGACCAGATGGTGAAGCGTCAACGGCGCCGGTCTTCAAACACGATGACTGTGATTCAAATCCCATCGGGACCATTCGGCTGTAGTGAGAATACACTATCCAACTATGAGCTATTAGCAAGTGAACCATTGGATGGCAGGCTTCCAAGAGTTTAATAAGATTTTATATATTATTTATAAGGCTTAATTAGAGTACATTTAGAACAAAACTAAACGAACGTTTCGAAGGCAATAAAAGGATCACAAGACGATCCATTTTTGTTTGTTCTGAGCATTTGTTCTTTTTTGAGCTAATATAAGTTGTTTAGTTCCCTGTCCCTGAATGAAATCACAGGGATACTCTGCAACAAAAAAACATTATGCTCCTAATCGGTGTAACATTATACTTCAAAACCTCTCATCATAGCTCATCATAGCAGTTGTCTATAAGTGTATGGACAAATATTATTGCCTTCCTTTCAACGCTTTATTCAAACTGGTGTTGAAACATTCGCCTTAAAGCTTAATTATTAATCAAAGGCCTCAAAAAAAGAAACTGCTTGCTTCTTATACCAACACCGATCACGTAAGATCGTCATCTCGCTTACAATGTCACCATTCGAACAGACTATGTGTTTGCTCGTCTGTCGTTTGTCGTCCATTACGTACATGTTGGACTAATCTTCACCTCCGACATACAAAAAAAACACATTCACACACACACTTCGAGTTTCATCTCTGGTGGCCATGACGCACAGCATTCGCATCACATTCTCCCGCAGAATTATGCATTCCGCATCACCATCAAAACGTGATCCGGTAGATGGATGAGCGCAGCCTGAAGCGTGTGAACAGTTGTGTGTTTGCGCTTTTTACGACACCGTCCAGTTTTCTTTTGATCAGCAAACATTCAACCAAATTTGCTGTTTTCCATCACTCGACACACACGTTCGATGGTGTCGTAAGATTTCGAGACAAAAATGAGAACGAGGGAGGAAAAAAAAAGGACAAATCGCGCGACAGACGTAATAAACATTCGAATGGAGTAGAGTTTGATGGAGATGGAGTCCATATATATATTTTTGCTTTCCACTGTCTGTGCGACCAGTGTCGAAGGGACCAAGCATCGATGTCAATGTAATGCTTTTTTTTCTCTTGAATGATGTGACATGATTGGATTAGGCCATTGCCGATTCTGCCGAGTCGGCTGCGCGACTATTCGATAGCAATCAGCATACACACACACACACACACACACACGCTCTGGTTCAATATTTGAGACCAATCAGCGTGGTGTATAATGCTTCTTTATATGTACATGCCATAAAAAATAACAACCCCGAGCTGGGAATCGTTTTTCCTGGTATTCTGTGCCCAAAACAGAAGCCATTTTTAGAGGAAAATAATGATCCCAAATCATTCCATAATTCTCATTAACTGCAAATATACACTATTTCACAGCTTTCAATTTTATGTAACTAACTCAACATAATAAATCAATGTATGAAAAGACACGAGCAGATTGAAAGACTGTTGCTTTCCGCCAGCAAGACATAGTACAAATATTTAGCAAAAGAAAAGCAAATCCTTCCTCGCGCTCGTTGCCAACCACTCAACAAACACAGTACGTGTACTGGGAGCAATGGGTTGAATCTCGGAAGATACGTGTCACTTTCATATTTCGAACTATTCTCGCTATACTTGTACCACACCAACCCACCGTGCTGCCTGTTGCTTCCATATTTTTCCAGCTCGTTATCTATTTGGCGAAGCTCGAAGTGGCTCCAGATCGAGGTAGCGCTAGAATTCCTCAAAAAAAAGGGCAAACCATTTACCAATTTGCTCAACGGATAAATGGTTAATACCTTACATGTTTGCTCTGGAGCGAAGGAAAGCTGAGCTTGCTACATCAACGACTTCAATTTTGGTAATTTGACCTTAAATCGAACGACGAAAGCTATGGATTAGCAAACAAGATTACTGTAACTGTGACGGACTTTTATCGACTAAACTTTTTGAGCAGCAAAACAGCTCAACACGTTTCGATCTTCGGTGAAGTTTGTAGCCAAGAGAAGCTTTTAACAACTGTTTTTAGTGAGGCCCTTTTTATAATGCGACCATTAACCTCGTTTTATTAACTTTCCTTTCTAAGTTTGGTTCACATTTCAATATGCACTGAAACTTCTGTCTGGCGTATCCTTACCCTATGTATTCTTTGAAGTATTCATACTGCTTTGGCAATGATTAAAATAATTTTTAATTCGATAAAACTTTGCTCCTCAACTTGCATTTTGAGGTAACGTCTCTCAACTATGGAATTTTCTATTTTCTTCTGATCAAAATCCTTTCCCAATCAAATTGCGTGTCAATCAATGCCTCAAACACGTCGACCGTTTTAATTCCGTTTCCAATTGCAATCCTTTTCTAAAACGCACCTTTTTCAATCCCAATGCAATACAATACAAACAACACCTCGTCAAGGTCTTGTCCTTAAGTTTCAAGTTCAAAGTCGTTGAAACTGCACTAAAATTCGTGTGAAGTTGAAAGGGTTTATCTTGTCTAGTCTTTGCTTTGCATGCTGCCCTCTGCTGTCATGTCTAACTTTTTTTTGCTTTGGTCTTAAAATGGACACAAAAAAAAACACTTCAGCCAAAACCATAAACCCAGCTACTCACCTTGCGTCTCGAAAGGTCAGTGCCGAAAGCCAAATGAAAGCTCGCTGTGTTATACGCGTTTAGAAATAGTTTGTATGGTATGAGAATTTCCCTCAACATTTGCCTATCAATGACACACCTTAAAAGCCCTTGAAATCATTTAAAAATCTAATTTCACGACTGAAGATAATCTGACATTTATTAGATTTGGTTTTCAATCTATTTGGACCTCCTATTGTGATGTATTATTCTACCTCGAATTGAAAAAAAAAGTTTTATTTTAGGATAAAATCCAATGCTTTTGCTGGCAGCAAACAAACTCCATGCCGTTTTAATTCAATTTCCATCGACTGCATTTTAAAACACAACAGCACGCTATTTATTGATTCGCATCATATAAAAGGCTCATGGCTCATTATCTGTGCCTTTTTCCGCTCTTATCATTATTATCATCTTCATCTTTTCTTCCTCCAAGCATTCCAAACCACTTGGTTTGAAGCGAAGAAATATTTAAACATCCACCCGGAAGCGATTTTCGCTACCTTCAAATTCCATTACAAAATTCCAACAGACACAACATTAAATACTAATTAAGCTCATCTCAACAGCATACCTCATGCTCCAGTCCGACGGCCTCGATTTACAATTTTATGTACTTTTTCAAACTAAATATCTACGATACATAGGATGCGATTAAGATAAGAACTGGCAGTCTGCGGCTGTCTGTCAAGTTGTTCAAGAGCTTTAAATGTATTCATTTTATTAGTTAAAGAAATGATTTTCCATCGAATGAACTACATTAATTCTGTGCCGCGGCATTGGAAAACGATTAGTCTCTTCACAGTTACGCAAATCGCGGCTGAAATTTTACAATAAACAATATCTTCCTTAAGAAGAGCTATGCTATTATATTAGGGAAACATACAAATGTTATTTTCTATTTCCCGTTCAATTAATTGTTTTTCCTCTTTTACTAGCTCCACCCCTCTAATACACCCAAATCCAACATCCAGCTGCCGCCTGTAAACTCCGAAATTCAATTAATGAAACACACATTATCTCCGTAAGACCAATTCCAGTTTCCATTTTTACCCCCATTTCGGCTTCTCACAGCTTCAGCCCAGCATTAGGTACCGTTCGTACAACATTCACTGCTCGGCAGGCATAACAATGCCAATTTCAGTTGCTCTGACTCACTTCCTACCCTTTTGCTTGCTGCCTCTGCCTTCACGTGCCACCCTTACTTCGCACGTATTTGTTTCGCAGTGGAAAACATAATCCCTCCCTTAAAAAGCTTTTTTTTCTGTGTGTGTGTGTCTTTCCAATCCCAGCACTTGGTTCTGTTGTGCAGAAAGACACAATGCCAAGGCAAAACTAGACGCGGGGTTCTGCTTTGTACTCTGGAGCGAAAGTGCTTCTTGTGTCAAAAGCATCCGTCTTGCACGGAATACCAAACCGAACCATTCCTGTGAACTTGCTTGGTCGTTGATTTTGTTTATTTTTATTTCCTTCTTTTTTATTTGCTTCTTTTTTGGGAGTGTTTGTTTCAATTTTTAACATGTCTATGTTAGCACCAGAACAGAAACATCGATATAGTCCAGTTGAGGGACGGAATTATTTTGTTCTAATGTTGCTTCAGCTGTGTTAAGCATTGAATTTAAACAAGACAACATGGAGAAAAACGAAGGCAAGCTCATAGAGTATAATAGAAGAATTAAACAACTATACTTAAACTTTTTCTATACTTGTTAAACTTTTACATCAATTCCCCGCCTGTCGTGTTCTTGCAGCTTATATTCTTTATCTTACAGTATTTTCTGCTCTCGTCGATAAAAATCTAAAGAAAACTTGCTTTTATTTTGTAAGACTTTTTTATTTCTAAAATGAATGAAATTTCTCCTATTATCATTTAATTTTAGCCTAAAAATAGGGTTTCTTAATGCTAAATTTGAATGTTAAGACATTTTTACTTTTTTTATAAAACAAAACATCAGCCTTTTCCAACTATTTGCACCGCAATATCCTCGCTTTAAACCTCACAAAAACCTCTTAGTCATCGCGAAGTAATTTTCAATTGTTTCCTGTTTCACCATTAACTTATCCTTCTGAACGCCTGTCGTGAAAACGAAAATCGTCTGCCATAAGAAAGCCGTTACATTGCAAATTGTTACCGAATTTGAATTTCATCTCAATTCTCCCTGAACGTCCTTGTGCTGCCACACTTTGCCTCATTTTGGAACGACTCAATGGAGGAGTAAAACATAGCTAACGAACCAAAACACATTACTAGCATTATTTAAAATGCCAAGCAAAGAGAAAGAAACATAATCGGCTTTGATTATCGAAAAGGATACAATGAAGAAGGGGCTTGTATTTTTTCTTCTTGTCCATGTGAAGGCAAGAAAAAATAACGAGACATGAAATGATCATTGATGAGATGCGTGACTAATCGATTATGAGTACAGCGAGCATTTTGTTAACACCATAAAACTCAAATTATCCTGATGATGGTGAACGAGCAGTTCGTTTTTTCCGCTTGTTTAAATAGATTATTGCTTCTAACGATCATACGTTTCAGCTAGATTGTATAGTTGCTCTCGTGCCTTTTCCGGGAACGGATGTGCGGTGTTTTTGCTCCGAGTAAAGTTGAACCTTAGTTTATGTGCGTAAATTGCTTAACAACGTTACCGCGTGTGCGTGTGAGACGATAATGAAATCGACGGCAAATCCGGCTACAGGCCATGATCTTAAACGTCCCACTGAAATAGACAGCATTAAATAGAATGTGACGAAGAAGAAGGCGTCGGCTTAAATGGTGGTGATTCCAGCGAGTCAAGCAGGTGTTAATGTGAGTGATGGTGGCTAAACATCTACAGCGGCACTACAAAATCCAAAATGGAGCATATACAGTCATTGGGAAAGACTATTCAGAAAAGGATTTTTCCGAATTCAGCTCGCAAAATAAATGACTATTTTGGTTTTCCTGAACAAACCGACTATGCCACGGATAAGGCAAATAATCGGGAGAAAATGGTGTTGACAATAAGGATATGTGCCGTCATTTAACAATAAAATTAAAAAATTCTAAATAATTTGCTGAAGAGAATTTCTACAAAAACCACTTTCACCAGAGTTTTAATCCAGTAATTGACGGAACAACTCGCTATCCAAATGCGCTGGTGATTAGAAATGTTTCCTTGTTACCTTCCTATCAAACACTGAACTGCATAATTTTCATCCATTAGTTAGGGAAATCCAATTATAAATCATTATTTTTCCGTGTCATCCACTTAAGGAGCGTCTTGAAATAAATTTCTTACAATGTCGCAATAGGCTTTCTATTTCCTATTACTTATTAAATTAACTCTCTATCTTTTTCTTCCGTCTGCATCGTGACGGCACCGTGACTAATCGGCAGTGCAACAACCTAACGAGCCGCTGGTGTTGTTGTTATGCAAATCTTCCGCTATTTTGTTAATTTATTTGCCAACGGAAAGTAGTTATACTCTTTTCTCTATGCGGTATTTTATTCTTTTTTCCCCGTATGCTAATCAGCTTACTGTTCATTATCATGGCGGAGAGTCTATTTTTGCAACGCAATCATCCAATGTTTGCGAAAAGTGAGAGCGATTTGAACATGTTATGTTATTGTGTAGGAGCAAATTTTTCTAAACAACATTTTTAACACATTAGCAACCAAAGGCATGAACTAGTTTAAGAATCAATTAGATTACTACACCAAGAAAATATTTGATTTCTGTAAGTTAAAACATTATTCCTCAAGATAACTAAAAACCACAATACAAGAGTCCTCACCTACAGCAACTACTTTCGATCCTTAAGCCAAACTAATTGGATCTCCTATTTGTGAGCATGGCGTAATGTAAAAGGCAAAAGCTGCAACAAAGCAAAACGCCAAATGGAGACGCCAGGTGTCCCACGTACACAAATGGAAACGCCTGGTGCCGCAAGTAAAATACGTTCCGATGGAGAATTCGTAGCGGCGGATTAGGATTACACCTACCCATCACCAGCATGATTAGTATTCAAAGGAGCTTCGAGACGGGTGATGATTATTGCACAAGATAACCGACCCCGCATAAGCGTTCAACAACACAACCAACCAACCGGACCAACACAGCTGGTGCACCACGTAACCTAGCAGCCACATTCCGGAACGATTTGGAGCCCGATCATGCGAAATGCGAACAGTTTTTCCTTTACCTGCAGGACTTCTACCAGCACACGGCATCGACGGCTAACAACGGTAAAGAAATGGCATCGGTCCGTTCGCGATCTCAACCGGCGCAACAAACCCAAACACTGGAAGGATCAACCCTAAGAAGGTATAAAGGAAAACAGCTAAACCGGCAGTAACCTTCGTCTGACGTTCTTTTATGTTGCTTTCATCGCTGCACGACCCACGGATACGATAAATCGAGATATCCATTCCATCTGTTGCGGTTCCATCGTTAGCTTTGCCATCGGATGCCATTTTGTCTGTCGACACATACGCGGAACGGTTCGTTCTTTGGGGCTTTTTGTACCTTGTTTATCTCTTCTCCGCTTTCAAGGCCAGCACTGAAGGTGTGATGTTATCGGGGTGAAGAAATTTAGTAAGCTTGACATCGTTAGACACTCTACAAAGGAGGTTTGCCCGATGGTTAATCTCAAGGTAAAATGCGTTACCTTTTAGGTGTTCAATATTGTATTTGGTAATGATGAGCTTTGTGGCTGAAGTTTTGTACTTCAATAAAACAAAACATTAAAATCCATAAAAGCCTCTTTTAATCAGCTTTTCAGAAAAAAATCCACATCAATTGTATCATTTATACGTTACTGTAGCTGGCTCTAGTTCAATGACAACAGGGCCTGTTTAGCTATCCATATATCTGTTTATCGTAAAGACACGTCATATTTACTCATCACCCAACAACACTTCTCCCGTAAAGCGTATCTTGTATCACAAACACAAATACGCAAATGCGTCGATTGCCAGTTCAAGCACAACATTTACCTCACACTTCATCACGAATCTCGTTCTAGCCATATCAGGTGAAATCGACACGCAACATTCCGGACGCCTCGGTAGTGCACATCCACAGTGGAAATTCCAGTGAAAGGTGCTCGGCATTTTCACCTAAACTTCACCATGCTGGCCCACAATCGAGTCTATGCTATACCTTTGCTTGGGGAGGACGGAGGATTGAATGGAAGAGTTTTGATTTACTCACCATCATTATCCAAATCAACGAACCCAAACCTGCACTAACAAGTACATTCAGCCGAGAGAAGGAAAGAGAACGAAAAAAAAAATAATAAACTGTGTCCATAGCACCAACCGAATTGTGTGGAATTGCTCGGGGAAAAAAAAAGAAAGTAACACAAATGCTCCCTGCACTGTCCCTGGTCGACAAGCATCACATCGACGTGGGAGGGTACGATTTCAGAAAAATTTATCAACTATTCATAAGACTCGCTGTACCTCCCATGCCGTCCCAGCTGCTGCTACCTCGTCATCGTATCCTCTGCTGCCTCGTAGATTATATCTTATTCATTTGATATTATTTCTTAATCATAAATAGACCTGCGGGGACCAAGCGCATGATGTTGTGGGCAAATTCCCCGAAAGCATCTCGCCGGCGCGGGTTTTTGGAAACATCGTAGGGAAACGCCGCAGCAAACAGCAAATAATAATGATTGTGGGCTAACGCGATGATGGCTGCGACGACAGGACGACGAACGGCGTGGCCAGGAACGACTAAAGACAGCCATACTCTCTCGTTTGTTGGATGTGAAAAGTGAACAAAAGATATCTTCCCTCTTACCACTGCTACCATAACTCGCAGGCCTGTTCTTGAAAGAAATGTTGCCCACCTCCATCTGGTATTGTTTAGTCCCCAATGAAGTCCCGGGTCGGCTGCATGTGTGCGATCGTGGCGGCTTTCGATGCGGTTTTGGGCTGCGCTTGGCAGGATGAAAAATATCCTTCACCATCACCATAAACCCGGTGGACTGCAATCGTTATATCACTTCAGTCAATATTGACTCACAGGAGCCCAGGGAGCCAGGAATAGCAGCTCAGCAAACCTCGACGCTAACGTTCGAGGTCACCGAGGTACCTCGGTAGCTTGGGTTTTGTTGATGCGACACGGACAGAACCACTTCCTATCACGAACATGCACGCACATTATTCTGCCTGAATGGTTGTGTTCCGCTTCTTCCTTTTTATTTGTACTTTTGTCTTATGCCTTACGCTCAGCGGTCTTTGTACCGGCGCGAACACTGGCAATAGTGTGCCGCTGGAAATGGTGGCAGCAGCAAGAGCAAAAGCGTTTGTTTGACATTAAGAGGTACAAGCCGGTGACACGAAACCGCAACATTATGCTCGTTAATTGTTCATGCCCTGCAGTGGCATCGAGTGGCTTGTTCTGTGGACCTTTTTTTTCTCGTCCTTAGATGAGCTGTATGGTACACCGATTTGAATGGGTACACCGTTATTGACATTATCAGTAGCTAAGTCGAACGCTATTCCTGTCGACTAATTTCAAAGGAGTTTAGCTTGTTCGTTTTTATGAAGTTTTAAGCGAATTTCCTTGTTTATCTTTGTACTTTGCTCTTCTTGACTTTTCTTTTTCATTATACACTTTTCACTCATCTTCTCTTACTACTTTTTCTCTTTCTTTTTAAGCTTTGTGAGCCTAACGAGGGTTTAATTTGTCATAAATAGAGTTCGTTTGAATTAATTGTTCTATTCGAGCTTCAATATTATTCATATCCTAATATTGACTAGTGTTTCTACTACTTCCTTGTTAACAAATACCACATTTACAGAGCAATCAACCTTTAAAATGATTCTTCACAATCTCGGCCACCTCACAAGGGACCAGCTGAAAGCATTCAATCCTGTCTTTATCAATCGCAATAAACGAAACCGAAAAGGCACGCCTCCATCGTGAAATCGTTGTTCGAGAGCCACGAGCGACTTTTCATCATCAATCATCGAATTAGCCTACCGTGAATGATGAATTAAATTCCTTGAGCCGTTCAGCGTTCTGGCCTATCACTTCGCTTCTGGCTGGCGAGCACATCGAAAGGCCCCCGTGCCGAAAGCAACAACACTTAAGTGCCGGCAAATTTGAAGTCATTTTTTTTCTTCTATAAAATATTTTTCATCTTGACCATTTTCAACAGGTTTCCTTAGCACTGGTTGCGTGTTTTTTTGCTCCTAGCCCAATGTTGCTTGCTAATTTACATATGTGGAGGCTTAAGAAAAGCAACAATAGTAACACAACTCGACGATTCATTTACGTCTCTTGGTGAGCGGTGCAATAAATGTCGTAACTATCATTAAGGTCTTCGCCACCTCGTGTGAAGCGGAGCGTAATTTCTCCACCACAGGTTCGCTGCTGATTCTAGTTCGCCATTTTTACCGTGTGCGTAACGGTATCGATCGATGGCTACCATTATGCTCACGGTAATGAATATCACGTTGCGCTTAATAAACCGTACACGTTTGAAGCATAAATTCAATTAAAGCGTGCGCTACTTGGCCCAAACGATGGCAACAACGACGGTTGAAGAATGGTTCTAAGCGCTAAGGAGCCAACACTAACCACCATTAAAAGGTGCCTTTTGCGCGCCCGCACCGTACCATATATAGAGGTGTAGCGTACCGCACACAATTTGCAATGCCCGTGAAACCAGCGGTGCCGGAAGGAAAAGCCAACCGGGATTCTGGGCGCAACAAACTCGGGGGAGGTAACGGGAACAGTGCGAACCGAAACACGTTCTCGCCTGTTTTTGGAATCGGTAGTGGGCGCCGTGAAAATTCGTACGACTTCGCCACGTTTGCTCGTTACGTCGTTGCACATTATTGGCATGTTCTTAATTACCCTCACGACGATGATGATGATGATGGGAATGATGGTGAGGACAGCGGCAGTCGACCACCGTTGGTGGTAAAGCCGCTGTAACAACAACAACAACGACGACGGTGATGACGGAAAGTGGTGTGGCTTCACGTTTTACGGTCTTCTGACAGTGGCGATGATCGTCTTCAGCGAAACGTCGGTAATTACAACTATGTGAGCATATTCTGTATAATTATCCTTAATCTTGCCCATGTGAGCACACGCTCCATTGTGGGCTACCCATGTTGCCACAAGGCATTGGAGTGTTTTGTAGCTAAGCATCATTAACAATGCGTATAGAAATTGTTTACTCCTTTTTTTTTTGCATTGCCAAAACGAAATGCTAATTTGGTTCAACTTGCATAAAATTTTAATACTACTGTAATTATTAGTTGGTGGACAAACTTCTAAAGATCCAGATCCAGGATAAAATGTTACAACACAAATATCTGGTCAATTGGGGCTCAATTTTATTTTAAACCTGAGTGGTTTGTGACATCGATAAATGCATCTCTCCGTTTAAAAATTATTGACGGTTGACGTGGTTAAGAAGCACAGGATGATATGACAGGGACAGATATTTTATACCAATTAAGTTACTTTTAAGTTCGATGTTACGTACGAGGTCGAAGGCCTCGTAGGGGCCAGCCAATTGTTGTTTCTTCTTCATAGATAAACAATTGATGCAACCTACAAATATCTTAGACCTCAACCTCATTGCAGAATTATCAAGACTTTATTTATCAAAGAAAACCGGTTCATAAACTCATCTTCATGAAAAAAGCTTATAAGTTATAGACTTAATATTTTTTTTGTACTTTACACCTATTCATTCATCACAAGCAGTGGTGACATTACGGCGGCAATCCGTAATATTAAAATAATATAAAAATATACTATACTTTATTGAATTGTATTGTATACTTTAAATAATTTCTCTTTTCACAATATGAAACATTCAAGAATAGGTCTTATAAAAAGAAGAAGCTTTCTAATAATAATTCCCAGAATAAAATTAAAATTGGCCATAAAATAGCGTAGCTTCTACCGAACATGATTCTCAATGATGGAAGTTCTTATGACTTCTGATTTCCAATGAATAATATAATGAAATACTTGCAACGAAGGCTTATGATTGACAGAAGAATTGGATATTTTTTGTCTGTCAAGAATATAGTCATAGTAAAATTATAAAAAAGAAACGAATGCTATTACCTAGCATAACCGATATTGCTTATTGAAAATATTTTCCACGAGAGTTGGTTCAATATTTTGAAAGTAATACCTCTTTTTTATTCATATAAACTCATTCTCATACATAACATTAGATCCAAAAACATAAGACATTCGCTTGAAATTTTTATACCGGTAGTTACAGCACTAAATACATTTTCTTATGCAATATGATAGCTCCCACCATAAGGTAAGGAAGCATATTTTTCATTCCTACATTGTTTAGCAGGAGCAATGAGAACAAACACTTAGCAGTGTAAATAGCCTCGAGGACAGCGGGTGAGTGTTTCATTTAGCTTTTACTCGTTTCCGGTGAAGTCACGGTTGAAACCAGATTACCACGATAGCGCTCTGTCCTACAAAAGCAACCTACTTCACTGCTTTACTGCGAAAAGAGGTATGCGTTGGATGGTAGTGTCTTCAGGGTGAGCAGTCGACTAACACACCCACCCACAGCTGGATTCCAGTTTCTACATTTTCCAGCGAAGTGTAACAATCCTGGACATAAAACAAGATACAGCTACGCGAAAACAGTATCCTAGCAGGGTGAGCTTGGCAGGTGAGCTTTGTGTGTGAGCGATGAGATTTTTAGTGTCTGCCTTTGAAAGCCGTGCGAAGTGCGATTCTGTGACTTTCCACCGTGTCATTTTCTACTGCGTTGAGCTTGAAATGAAGCGAAACACGTAAGCGAAGGAGCTGTACAGGCAGTTGGACACACATTTTCTAGTGCCAAGCGATTCTGGCTTCACCAAAAGCATTCAACAATTGCCTAACAGCAGGTGTAGTTGAGAACTTTTCGTCAAGAAGCTCTGTGAGCAGGCGGAGGACGCTGAGGCATTGTAGCGTTACGCGTGTATGATTAAGCCACAAGCCACACGTATCATACACACACACACACGAACATATACATTTACATCAACACGCACACACACACACACACACTAGCTTATTATTAATGGCAACCATCTTCACCAATCGCCAAAATACACACTTTTGATTGCGATCGCCTATGAACGGAACTGTTGCTGCTGCTTCGCCGTCGGATGCCTGTATCACTTCCACTTCCACCGCTGGTACCACCCGTACCTCGGTTCGGCCCAGCACCACCGGATGTGGCCGCCGAGGCCATCGCATCCGGTCCTCGGTTACGGTCCACATCAAAGGAAGCACTTTTGCGGCGACTTTCACCAATTTTGCCCGTCACAGCTAGCCCACCACTGCTGCTCGCACTTGATTTTGCTCCACCACTTGCACTGCCACCTCCACTGATCCCACCGCCAGCAGCAGCAATCCGTCGACCGATATCTTCACTGGCACCGACGCTAGCGCTGCGCTCGAAGTAGCTCTTATCGTTCATTTTCACTCGCTCTGCTTGAATCACTTACACGCTTTTCTTTCTATTTTCCTGTTTTCACTTCTGAGATTCGATTTTCCTTCCCACTCAACGCTGGTGGGCGGGGAATCATAGGTAGAAACACTTACAAACACATACAAACACACACACACACACGCACGCTCATGCACGACTCATTCGCAAATGCCTTTACTAACGCACTAACGCCCGTCCTGTGAGGATCCTTCCGTATTCCCCACGGAAATCAACCATCAGGTAACGGCTCCCTCAGGCAAAACCAGGAAAATGTGACAACTTCACCTGAACACAGAGGAAAACTCACAAACCTTCTCTTGCCCCTTCTCCCACACCTACCCCATTCTTCGCTAAGATGTGACGCTCAAGAACGAAATCAATGCGACGAATGCTCCACTCTACTCGACACAACTTTTGCCACGGAAAATGTAGCTTTTCCCAAGAGATTGCAACGCACCGTTTCGACTCCAACGCCGACATCCGGCGGCAGTGGAGTTGGTACTTTCGTTTTTTTTTGCAACAGCCCAGTTTCGTTTTAAATATAACTTCCTCCGCTTGTCACCTGCTTTTTTTTTGTGCACCAACGCTCCAAAAAGAAAAAAAAACAAGTTAAACTTTTTCTTCTCTGCTCTATTATTTGCGTTCAATGCACATTTCTCGCTTCATTCTTAACGGCTGACACGACAAGTGTTAGGCTGCAATGATTTTGCGGGTGTTGCAAACTGTCTAAGGGAAAAATTTTTTTCCTGTCAACTAAGAAATGGGACTAAGTTTGCATTTGAAATACGAGATAAACAGGGTTTGCTTTACGGGTAACAGTTTGAAGCCGTTTCCCAACTTGCTGTCTGCATGTAAGGAGTTTTTCCAAAGTTTGGTGAAAAAATCAGATTTCAGCAAGCGTAATCTTCTCCCGTAAATTGAAGTGAGTGAAAGAGTATGTTCTATTGAATGGACCTAGAAAACAAAGGTCCTTAAAACTATAAGGAGATATAAGAATCACTCACAAAATTTCTTCTTGAATCTTGATTTAAATCGCGTCCTCTAATGCATTTTTTGCTTCTGGATATTTCTAATTTTTTATCTTAGTTTTAGCTTTTATTTGCTTGGAGTATTGTCCTCCTTTTTCTGTTATCTATTTGTACGTAAACTAATTTCTGTTCCGTTGACTTCCTTATTGTTCTAACAACTGTTTCCAGTGTAAATTTTATATCTTTTTAGCTGCTGCTGAAGTTGTTCTATTTAGTTTTACATTTTCTGATCCAAAAATATCTCATCTTTAACTAGTATATACTTTCTAACATTTTAGTTTCTGCCATGTTTAATGTTCAAAAAAGTGATTGTTAACTACAAGAATAGTAGAAAAATGCCGAAAGAAAATTCTTTTCAAGTAATGGGTCTCCTTCCTGCAATTTGTCCTTCATGACGAACGCTTTTCCAACCTTCCATTCATGGATTTCGATCGTTTAGCGTAAAGCAATGGAGCAATTTTATGAATCACATCCTAATCGAAACAATTTTCAGTCTGTGACCAAAATGAAACAGTCCCACCACCGTCACACATTAACCACCACTTCTCGGATAGCATCCGATTTATCAAATTGCTGCTGCCGCTGTTTTCGCCTCCCGCCACAAATTCTGTCCTCAAGTGGATGGTGCTGGTGGATCACAATTTTCTGAACACCCAAACACAGCCGACAGCCTACTGCTTCTTCCGATCGACATTCATCATTAGGGCAATTTATTTTACATCACTCGCGCTACTAAACTTCCCCATTAGAACTTCCCGAGAAAATACACAGCGTGATGCGCATACTACAAAAGCCAACGAAAAACGATCGGATTTATGGTTCTCAGCGTGGTGCTCCGCTTTCTTTGCGAGGGTTGCTTTCGATAGGCTAACCGTATCCAAACGCCTTCCTTTCGTCAATTTAAGGGGCATTAATCTTCGGCTCGTTATCGGACGCTTGGTTGCTTGTACAGGCCACGATCAGCTTCCATCGATTATTTATGTATTGACCTCTGCTTATGCTGTACTCATTTCAAGTACATTTACACACCGGTAAACTGGAAACCCACACACACATGCCCACAGTTAACCCGTTAAAGGCACGCTACGTATCCCCGAAACCAAAGAAACGTGCTGTACTACGTGAACAGCATACTAAATGAAAATGGGACTTGGGGAAAGTAAACGCTCAGTAGCTTCTTATCATATCATCTTTTCGTGATTTCTTACATTCTTCTATCCAAGTATTTTCTTCTTCTATTATTCCTTCATAACTTTACGACTTTACGGGCTCTTTCCAATTCTACCTGATTTTTTGAATCACTACCAACTCACACCACTGTCCACTACGAAACCAACCCCCAAAAAAACATAAAAAATAAAGTATGCACACACACACACACAACAACGAAGTAAACACAAAACAACGAGCAAAAAGGAACCACAAAAATCCTTCATGAAAAGGCTGGTCCCCCAAAATAAGAAGAATGGATGTAACACATCCAACCAATACACCTGCAAACGATTGGTTGATGATGATGATGATGGATCGGGGATTTCCCAAATTGTGTTGGTATTGGTTAGGGAAAAAACATCACAAGCAAATGGAAAGCAGAAACAGAAGCAACGGTCTTTCCTCATCCGAATTAATCAACAAGAGAAAAATGTGTGAAGCAAAACGGAAAAACCCCCTTTTTGCTCGTGGGAGTGTAAGAGCAGGCGGGAAAGTGTCAAACACAAAACAGGCTCGTGTACAAGTGGTAGGATGTCGATGGAAACGTTTTGGATTATTTTTACGTTTTAGAAACATTGTTTTTTTTTTCCTAAGCAATTTTTATAAGATGATGCTTTGAATTTTCTAGCTCACAGACTTATCATTTTTCATATTTTACACTTAGTATCACTTAAGTATAACTATCCAAAAATCTGACTTCCCAAAACACCGGCTCTTAAGACTCTCTTATACTCTAGCGAACAGCAGCACATGGGAATTTTAAGGATAAGAAATATATATCACTTGTATTGATAACACACTTTAACGGCGATACCTCAGCGGAAAGACATGCACACAGGCACACACCCACACAAAACCTACGATTCGCGCTCGAATCACCAAACACTACACGCGCAACAGCACGCACGTTCACAATAACCACTTGTATATATCGGGGCGGTTTTTTCTTCGGCCTGGTTTTGTTTAGTTTGTGTGTGTGTGTGTGTGTGTGTGGTTTTTTTTTTCTTCCTCCTAGGTATGGTAGGTCCTCATCCCGTTTCCATCCTTTCCACGTACCGATTGATTTTCACCCGAGAGTCCGTAACATACTCGTCCTAGGCAGTCAGCCCGCTAGGGCTCAAGGCGAAGGCTGAGAGCAAAGTCCGCGTGAGCGAACACCGAACCACACAGTGTGCCGTGAGAATGTGCTCGAGTGTTCAACTTCACGTGATCTGACAACACACAACAGACGTGACGTACGTCGCAAAGTGCAAAGCCCACTGTGAAGCGAAATTTTTCATCCCCCACACAGCCATGGTAGGTTAGCAAATTTTTCCTGCCATCATCGACACCGGAGGCTCGACACCGTGAAAAGAGAGTAAAAACCAGGACACGGTCATCACTTACTGGCTTGCGACAGTGGCTTCTACACAGGCCTAGATAGTTTATCGGCGTACTTTACTTGATTCGGCCCCCGAAAACTGCACTAGTCACGGCTGCACTTTCTTGCACTTAAAGCGCACACGCTACACGAACCCCGTTTCCCGGTCACTACAAGCCCTCTAGGTGAGGTTGCTGATAGCGAATGTACGCGGTTATCATGCCACGATTTTGGGTTGGTTTTTTTTTTTTTTTGCAAGCGATGCGAACGGAAGACGATATGCAACTAAGCCCGAGCAAGACGGTGCGACCCACCAATATCCCGCAGCCGAAACCAGCACCACCAGCAAAAGTAGCAACAGCAGGCACTCACGCAAAAGCACACCACCACACACAGACACACTAGCTTGCTCTGAGAAAATAGGAAACCGTGTGTGAGGGAAAATCTGTATATCGCACCCACATTGGCAGCGGCTGGGTTTGGTAGCATGCCGTGTGTTTGTGTGTGTGTGTGTGAGTGTGGGTGGTAAAGTTTCCCACGAACAGCCGCGTGGGCAATGAGGAACTCACCCGTCTGGTACGGACCGTTTGAGAGCAATGTTCTAAAGCAATGGAACAGATTTATTTAGTAGTGGTCAAAATTTGGACCTGGCATAGGACCAAACAGGTATTATAAACAAAAGGTAATGTTCAAACATTAATTGATTACATAACAAAATAGTAAGAGAATGTAAAAATATAGCTCAGCTGCAAAAGCATAAAATACATTACAAAAAAGGATAAAGGAAAAGTATAAAATATAGGCTGAAGAATCCAAAGAAAATGGAAAAAATCAAATAAAAAGCACGATAATGTAAGGCAAATTGAGAAAAAAAAACATTGAAATTAAATACAAGAAAATCCAAAACAATTTAAACGATCATAAATGTACAAAAATCAAAACCATAATGTGATTTGTTCTGCAAAATAGAAAACAATGCAAACAATCTAATTTAAAAGATTCATCTTCCTGAAAACCCAGTAAAAAACGGAAAGTTCAGTAATAATTTCAAGGGCCACCCTCCAACGTGGCGTCCAGGATGGTGAGTGTTCTAAAATTAAACATAACACACATAGACATTGCCAGCAAATCGACTTATCATCAGGATGTCACCGTGTCTGCTACCAAGCCTCACAACAACTTAAATGCCTTCACACACACCAACACAACCCCAGGACTCTAGGTGATAAGGATGCCACCGTTTTTTTCCAAACTGTTTGTAGCAGGTGTAGAACAAAGCTTCCCACGAGGTCGGGAACTAATTTTAGATTGCAGCCAAAGCTGTAGTAGTGAATGTGTGTACCCTAGTACATCCACACTGCTAAATATGCTGTATAATAGGAAAGCCCTGTTGAGAGAGAGAGAATGTGTGGCGTGCGTTTAAATCTCACTTTATATTGCTCACTCAGTGCTGTGTGGGAGAGGAGAACTAGAGCATAAAACGAATGCTTTCCTGCTTCCAACTCACCAAAGGACAAACCTTGATCGTGAACTTTTTTTTAGTTTGTTTTTTACCAAACCAATACCACCCAACTCGCTAGGAAGCTTTCGCGTGAGTGACTGCTGCTCGGTCGGTGTGCGTGAGGGGCGACCGATTCAATGATTTGTTGTGATGTGCAAAGGATAACACAACAATCCTTGCGCATGTCGTTTCGCCAGCGTTTCCCCAGGAATTTCATCTTTTCACACGCACAACAACGGGATATCCGACTCCGCTTCGCACCCACCGATGATTGCGTTTCAACACGTCCCATTCCATCCGGTCCTTTCGCAACATGCTTTCGATCAGCGTGCCATCCCGATGGCACACACACAAACACAAGCGCGCGCAGACACTCTCCCACCGTACAAGCCATATGTGGTATGCCAAAAGCAATCTGAATGAAATGCAAAAATAAACCACTATCAACACTGCAACCAATGCAAGCGCCAATGCATACACCCGTGACGTAGACGACGGCATTCTCCCCCCTTAAAAAAATCCGAACCAACGTCATCAGTCGGAAATTGTCGGTAGGTGCGGGATAACATGAAAACAGAACGAAGGGAAAACTGCATTGTAACCACAATTGCGAGCGAACAACGAACAACGACGGTAACATTTTACGGCTTTGGAGCGGTAACATTTTGCTTTATTTCGTGTGGATGATTCTAGACATTGTGGGCGAAGGTTTGTGTGTGAGGACAGTGCACACGATGCACAAATATATATATATTTTTATGCTAGCTGACAGCAGACGATGCATCTTCACTGCGAAAGTTCCGTCTCACGGTCAATTTCACCGTTCTGCTGCTTGACTTGCATCTGTGCACACAACGGGACACAGCGGGATGGCGTAAACCCGAAAAGACATAAAACCAGCAAACACAACACTACCACAGATGCAAAAAAAAAAATAATGCTCCAATCTAGCGCATGCTGTTAAATAGCAAACCCTTTATTTGACGAGGGAGGGAGTTGTCGGGACAAGAGAACCCAATTTCTAGGACTTTGGAAAATGGTGAAATCGGAACCAGCACAGTGTAACGAATAGGATTAGACTGGATGAGATTTTTTTGGTTTGTCCTTTCTTGTTGTGGATTTTTTAGTCGCAAGTAGTAGGAGATGTAGAAAAATTACTTTCTAGTAGACGAGATGAGAAGATTCTCCAGTATTCTTGAGCATATTAATGACCTATTAAACGGAGTACGTCAACATTTTCTTTAGGATAGATTTTAACAATTTGAGAGCATCGAAGAGATGCGAGTATAATACATAACGAACAGCAACTTTAATGCCAATTGAATGTTCTTCCAGTATACAATATTTAATAAATTGCTAGATAAAAGCTTATAGAAGAAACACATTTTAATTAGGTTTTTTTGACATTATAACCTCAGAAATTCTTGATCAGTCATTACTGGTTTGATAGACTTAAAAAATCGACTCGTAGCTAGAGAGATAATCTCCCATACAGGGGAACAATTGAAATAAAAATTTTATTCCGATATTGATCCGCTACTCAAATGAATGCTCCAATACTAGTTCTGGGACGAGGCATGTTTGCTAATATGCCTTTGAAGAATTTAAAGCTCCCTAATTCTAGGAACTATCGAACAAAGTTTGGTATTGATAAAATCAAATTCTATGATGGTTCGTTACACTAGACTCCAATCGGTTAAATAAGTTCAACATAAGAACATTTCTGGCTGATCCTTTGCAGACTTGAATACTTTGTTCAAATACTAGGAAAAATCTAACAGAGAAATTTAAAAACCTATTGATAAACAAATGTTCTCCGAATTTTAAGCTATACAACTAATCTTCCATTCTACTTCTACTCGCCCCAGTAAGCGTTCTAACACGTACTGCAACAAGTTTTACACAGGCCCTTTGCCTCCATCCACCCAAATCCCTCCTATTCTGGACTCTCGTTCACAAACAAAAAACACAAACATCGGTTTCAATTCCAACTGCTCTTTCTCCACCCTCCTTTCACAAACACACATACACACATTTGCAGTCCATTAACCCGCAGTTCATTACCTTCAAGCCAGAACCTGAACACTGGACCTTCAATGAAGCAGCCGGGAAGGTGTCAAAGCACGGGTGCCCCATTAAAGTCCAGGGCGGGCAATCGATCAGTAAAATGAAAGCAACAAAAACACTCCGCAAACAGCTCCCTCTCTGGTAGCTTCTACTACAAGCTTAGAGGGTTAGTCGTCGATATCCACAACTAGCCTAAGTCTTGGTGGGCCTTACCTTAACCCGAGTAACTATTCGCGGACCAACGGGCATCAAAAAAGTGTATGTGTGTGTACAAGGCATGGGGGGGAAATAAAAACAACCCTATATCGCTCCCTCCCGGACTAAGTAATGCGATAGGTGATACGCGTTCGACCAACCCCCGAGGCAACCCCTGTATGTTGATGTTGACGTCCAGAAGGCAGCCGGAAGGCAAATTTCCACTTCTCCAAGACCTCTAACCAAGCAAACTAGGATATAGCATGTGGCATGCGATGCAACACGTTGCCCTGTTGCCCTTCGCGCGGCCACACACCGTGACTGTTGAATTGAATAAAAGAAAAAACTATTCTCTGCTGCCCAGAAATATCCATCTCGCACTTGATACTTGAACTCTTCTCCTCCTCCTTCTCTCTCTCTCTCTCTCTCTCTCTCTCTCTCTCTCTTCACTCTGCTAAATCAATCAAACATATTTTCCAAACCGCATAGCTATCAAAAAAGTATTCCCTTTACGCACCTAGAAGCAAACCACCATCGCTCACCGAAAACGGTATTAGCAAACGCTTTACGCTACACGCCCTTGTGCGACGCCATGCTTAAACAAATTCGCGATTTTTATTGCCCACTTGAGACTTGAGGTGGTTACCAGCTACTTCCTACTTTCTGCCATTCGACCAACGTAATCGTATTTGCATGTTTTGGCGTTATGCTGAATCGTACAAAAAGCCGTGAAGCAGTGTGAATCGCGTGGCGTCGCCTTTGGGCGGAGGGCTTTGCCCAAGTCGCATTGGAGCCGTTATATCGCTCCGTCACGAATCGTGCGTGCATCTCGAAAATCACTGCTTTACTGTTGGAGATCTTCACTGGTCTTGTTCACCAGTCGTGGTAGTGGTGAACGTAGTAGAAGGAAAAAGGGTACAGGATGTGGGGTTGCATAAATAAACGGCACGTGGACGCATTTACGATTGAAATTTCCTCCGGCTTGTTCAATTTACTTTAGTCGGTTACAGGTGCCATCTGGAGCGGTTTGCGTAATTATAAACCCCTGGCTGTGGTTGCAGTATTCCGAGGTCATTTATACCTTGTGTTACCGTTACGAATTTGGTTTTTTTCTAAATACTCCAGGCATCTGAAAATATCTTTGTAGATTATTTAGTATAGTAACCAGAATAAAAAGATTCAAAAACAATAAATAATCTGAGATAAATTGGCAAAAGAAACACATTTCAACATTGAACCGAAAAAGAGTTGTGACTATAAACGTAGACACTTTAAGAAAATAAGCAATTGAACACTAAATACAACCAAACTATGACCATTCAGGGTAACATCATTACCCCTTTAAATGGATCATCAGTATCTCTAGACGACCTTCAAAAAATTAAACACAAAACGGGGACAAAATCTTCCAATACGCTTCCGAAGAACCAATCCAATCCTTAATTGAATCGTGTCCCCAAAAATAATCTTTATTCCTAATTGCCATCCCACATGTGACGCTATGTCTATACACGTATGTGAGTCCTTGATGTCACATGTGCTACCCAGCCAAACTTCAAAACCCAACTCCCAATTAAATTCCTAACCGATTTCATTAAAAACCAAACTTTGCAGCATTAACAGGTAAGCTCATTTGCCGCACCGAACCACAGCAACAAAATTGGATACGCGGCAAAGTCGGGAGTTCTGCTGCTGCTGCTGCTATTAGCACACGAAACCTTACGCGCTTCGAAAAACTTTGCTCACACAAATCTTACAATCTCATCAAGCTTAGCATGGCAGAATGCCATAAAATCCCAGGCACCTCCGCAAGGGTGGACAAGGAGCTTACCGCCTTAAGGTTACCACACCTCTTTCGATTTGCCACCGCCGCTTGCACGGGGAACACGGTTCATCATTATCGCAATCGTATCATTCACTGGTCCGTGTCATGCAATTCCAATTCTTCACCCGAGCATCTTGCGATACGGCGTTGGAATGAGCTTTCCGTCTGTTGGCGCGAGCCACACAGGTTGGGGGAGTGTGTGGAGGTAATCGAGTTAGCCGAGAGTTTCAGGCTGCCAAAAGCGAGCTTAACGCTTTGGGTTGTGCCCAAACTCTGATTAGACTTTGGCTCGGCAATTAATGAAGCCAACCGGTAAGTTGGAAGTTAAAGTCGCTGGGTACATCTTCGAGCCAGTCTTAAAGGTATCGAAAGAACCAACCCCAATAGTTCACCGCTACACGGACGCAGTTCTATTTTCATTTGCCGGTAGGCTGCTCTTAGCTCCAGCATTGGGTAAAAATAGATTTAATGTTCCCGGCTTTTGCTTCCAAACTTGCACATTATGCTCTGCTTTCAAGCTTTTAATGCTTCCGATTGGAGAGCAAAGGACGCTGTAAGAGTGTGTTGGTTAGCAGTTGTCAACGCCATTTTTACGAACACATTCCAAGTGACGTACCCGCGTCGAAAGGCAGGACCGGTCAGGACAAGCGTTTCGGTGCAACAGTTTGTGAGAAACGAGAAATGTCTTACAACGAGCCTATCTGGTGCAAAGGATGAGTTTTTCTGAGCTTTTCTCTACTTTACAGGACTCTTTCTTTGCGTGGTTCTGTTGCGAACTCTCTTGAGAGGACCAGTTTTAATTCTCTCATTTTGGGAAGGCATGTTTAGCGATGTAACGTTGTTACGGTTCTATTCATGGTCATCGACAGTTTATCGGGATGGCGATGGACCGCATACATTTGCATCGGTTCTCACATACATATAACGTTCGTCTACCAATCAGAAGCATATCCGCTAGATGCTTCCCGTATGCTTAATTTGAGATTATTTTGTTAATACTATAACGTAACGTCGGTCTACTAGTAATAACGCTCCGAAAACTCCTCGCTTGTATGTCGACTTTCATGGAACGCATCGCGACATTCCCAGACGCCCGGACACACAGTCGCATGCCAACAAAATCCAATCAATCGTATTGACAACGTACTGATGGAAGACAAATATTTTGACTGCCAAATTTGCTTACCCTGGCGTTCACGGCGTTCCGAATGTTGAAAAGTCAATGACGTGTTGTTTCAACGCAACACAGGCACCAGAGGAATGGCACAGCAAGAAATGGGACAGCGAAAATCTTCAACCAAAAAGCAAACAACATACCCAGACGGCAGTGGATTAAACCTCCTAACGCGTCCTAACAAGAAAAATTCTGCGCCAACAAAATTCTCGAGCTCCATTGTACTAACAGCTTATTTGCTTTGTGCATCTCACAAAGAACAACGCGTTTTGATCATTACCCCTTCTTTTTTTTTTTTTTTTGTTGCTGGTGGTACGCGAATTGATTGCATCCATCATACAACCTGCAAGTAAATCAGGTGTCCCGGTCGGACCGCCCGACACAAGCGGATTGGTGTGACGCTCCGCTAATTGGACAGCGGGGCGTCATAAATCTCCGTAAGTGCAAGAGAGTGCGTACTGACCCCCGGCTGGTAGCCGGCCGGCCGGTACCGATACTGTGCCCAGCACTTGACGGATTGGCGACACTCGCCGATGCCATTATTCATCGCCCAGCTCGGACTTGCGTTGACGGACGGCGGCTGCTACCTAGACGACGCAACCTCGTGTTCGTGTCACACGTCTCATGCGGAAACGAAATTACAAAAAAAAAACCATATGCAAAAATCAAACGCTGTTCTATTCTTATACGCTCGCCTGCACACGTTCACAAAAGGGAGTTCGATATGGGTGGGATTTGCTCGATAATACAATTATGAATAAGGAAGAGGCCTCCTTTGCAAAAATTTTCCAGACACTGTTTTTTTTGTTTTTGGAGCTTTGTGTCTGTAAAACCTATTCAGCTTCCTGTTCCAGGCATTCAAGTATTATTTATTCAATTTGTCATTCATTATTCTCTTAACTGGCTTAAAGACTTGTTAGAGCAATGCCGGCCACTGAATGGAATTTGGATAGGTGGTCCTCGCTACGAAATCTTCTAAATTCTTCAAAATTGTCTACAGCGATAATTGTTTTCTAATAATTATATTTAATGTCGTATAGAAAAATCTTTAAATGAAATATTGACAATAGCAAGGTTGACTACCAATTATGCTTCTCACAATCATCTTACTTAGTACGAGTCAAGCGAGAAATATTGATCAACTCAGTTACTGGCCAAACGGTTGACAACATGTTCCTTTTTGATAACCTTTGAAGTTAAAATTCGTTCACCGAAACCACGTGTACGTTGCACAAATAGGTTATCTTGGTGAAAATAGCACACCAAATACACAATTGCTAGCTCTCTCTCCGCAATACCCGCATGCCCAAACAGATACGTATACACACACCGGAAAAGTTTCTTCCGGAACCGGTGGAAAAATATCGTTTCCTTGGCCAGATGCCACACACAAACACCAGGCGAACTCTAGCTACTGCAATCAGCTGCAAACGATCGTTTTATCATCGGCCTGACAGTTCGACGATTGTTTATCGCGCGGCGTACAAACGGAAACTTCACACCATTTTTTGCCACCCTTGCCTTGACAACCCCAAACCCCAGCACACCCCTTAGTGTTGGACTTCTTTTCACAAATTCTCATTCTCAGGAACCCCAATAACCGCACCGTGGCCATTGCTACCGACGGTGCTGCTCGTCTGTTCACTGTGGACTTACTATAAATAAACTTTTCGCTTTTAATAATTATTGTCTGCCGCTGCGGGACGCCCGACTGGCGAGTCTAACTTTAGTTTCATACATACGGACACAAACACACACACGTACCGAGTCAACGTGTGTCCCAACAGAGACACCTCACAGAGGCACAAAAAACCTCAACAAACGAGCGCGTGCTCTTTCGCGGCGACTTTGTGCAGTTGTACATGTGACTCCGAGATTTGTGGTGTGGTGTCGCGTCTCGATTTGAGTACATTCTACCGAGGGCCGAGGTGTGTCTGAAAACACGCACACGCGTCGATCGCTCCCGGACGGACGGGGGATATATTCTACCTAGGAGGAGTTCTCCGACATTGGCGCCAGTTTATGAACTTCTTTCGAATACTTATAACTTCCTGTATGCGTCTTTCCTACTACCAAATGCATTCCAGCTCATTCTTTAATTTTCTATTTTATGTTTGTACGGCAAAAAAAAAAACAAATTTTTGTTTGATTTTCATGAAGTAATATGTTTTACCTCATAAAATTGAAAAATAGGAAAGCGCACACCATTTGTACACGACGGTAACATGGTTGGTGGTTGATCAACAGCGTGGATCGTCTCGTACCGTCGTGCCAAAAACCATATGTGACCATTCCGATTGGCGTTGGAGAGTGTGCGGACAAACAAAATTCATTGCTATCTTGATTGTTATTTATTTATAAAACTTTCCTCTGGCGAATGCCGTTCGTGTCCTTCTCCATCGTGCATGCTGATGCTTCTGGTGAGGATCGCGCCGAGCATAGGATGGTGTTTATGTGTGTCGACCTAAATGAAATGCTTGGCAGGCTCGGGCCAAGCAGGCAGCGAGTTGATTAGAGTGGACTGTATAGGCATTTCGAGTATGACAATCCATTCCCAGACCGTGTAATCCACTGCCTGATCGGTCGGATGATTTACCATCGCTGACCGTAGAAAATATTCTTTACAATAGAAACTTTCCAACAAGTGTTATTCAAATACAGTTCAGATTGAGCCTGATGATGACTCTAATTTATTTATTTGGATGAAAATACATTTAATTCTATTTCCTTAGTTTTTCGATCCACTTTCAAATTCAAAACAATATTTATAAAGTTTTTAAAATATAATATCTATAATTAGTCAATGTTCAAAAAGTAACCCCCAACATGCTTTTTTCATAAAAATTGTAGCAAATGATTTTTTTTTGTTCTAAAGCGCACTCCGATTTATACTCACTACTTACCTGCTTCATTAACGGCACGAGCGTTTTTTCGACCGATTTGATCTTTATATCGAGCATAAACTCATTTGTTGATGTACCGGACCCGCCACCACCACCACCGGTCGAATTATGCCCACCTGCTTCTGACATGAAATGGCGCGATAATGCCATTTCTGTGTGTTTTCGCTTGTAACGAATTCGATTACGGATTACAAATATTTTAAATTAATTTTCGCTTTCTCATGAACCATTTTCCATCACGAAGCGAATGCTTTTTTTTTTACTGATTTTTCGCTTCTCTATCGATGATAAATAATTATTGATCTTTTTTTTTTCTTCTTCACAAAACATTCATTTGCTCACTGAAAGGTTACTTTTTGGCAGGATAAAATTAATTCTATTCTGCTAGCAAACCGGCCAACCGGTCGGAGTAACAACACACAATGATGTACACTTTTCTCTTTCCTTTTGCGCCTGTCACCCAATTCAGATTCAATGTGATGCGCGTAGTATTCTTCACCAACCACCGCTGACACTGGCCATCGTTGCCACCACCACTCGCTCACTGCTTGAACCAGCCACGATACGCATTCGCATACAAACGCACGCACGCGGGATGTGATCTTCAAAATGCAAGCAAGATTTTCAACACCAGCGCTCGATTTTATCACCATCAGAAATATCTCATTTTTCCCGCACTGCTGTCGGAAATAATTCGCCGCTTACGAAACCGAAATCAGAAAAACCTGCGCTACCGCACACACACACGAATCGCCGGGCCGTGTTGTGTTGTTTCGCGCTGCCACTGAAGGGAAAAACGGATCGTCACGCAAGGGTACACAGATTGGTTGCCATAAATCCGGATTCGTTAGAACGCTCCCGGTTGTTTTGCTCAGTCGACGGCTGTCAAAAAGCACGGCCTAAAACACACACACACACACACGCACACGAGCGCACTTAGAAAACCTCTTGAACGCACCATCCCTCCCACATTTTTTTGCACGAGAAAAATCGAAGATCAAATGATAGGAGGTTTACATTTCACACTTGATTTACTCAAAACAACGTGAACACAATCTTTCACACCACACCGTACTGTTAGAGCTGTAATGGAAAACCATGCACATTGCTTCATTAGATAACACTTCTTGCCAGGGAACTAAGAATTATTCCTTTTCAATTGTAGACTTCACTCTCAGCGCAACAAAATTACGCGTCTCGTCTACATGACTTCTGGCGGTAATTTTGGTTGTCAAAATGAAGTTTGCCGTGCTTTGCTTGATCATGAGTTTTCTTTTCCAAGTCACACAAACACACATACCACCGCACGCTAGAATGACATTTCACTCCGACAGCAGGTGATCTTTACCATGTACGGACACGGGCAGAGAACGTCTGCTTCTACTCGCTTCACGCAACGCGCTCAAACTGACGTCTGCAGCTGTACGATCGTAACGGAAAGGTGATCGTTTTAACAAAACTCTCCCACCTCTCACAAGAGACTGATCTAAAATATGCTCCCCTTGCTTTGGAAAGATGCGGCACTGCGTGTTCTTCGGAGAGCATCAACGTTCCAATATTTATAGAGAAATTAAGAAACAGTTGAGAGAAACGTTGTTTCGCTAGAAGTGTTTAACATACCATTTTTGCTTTATTTATTATTTTTTGCTAAATTTTCTGAGTTCTTCTTCGTTCTCTTTTCAATATTACATTTTTCCCCTATAACTGACAATGGAGACGCCTGGTACTTTGTGTTTGTCAACAGTCATTTGATAACCCTGCCAGTTGCCAATCAACTGTCGAATTCGAACAGATCTAGAGAGTAGCAAAACAGTCGAGATCTTGTGTTCGATAGTGCGTTGATACAAACTACAGCTCAGTGTAAAGTTGGCAGTATTTTGGGAGTACAACATAATCACCTTTTCGACAACTCTAACAGCATAATAGTGCCAGATTTCTGCCATAAAAGGCTGTGGAAAGTTATGAACACATTTAACACATTTCAGATGGAATTTATCATTTCGCTTGGTAGAACTCATAGCAATTGATAGGAGCAACAACAGCAATAAAATGTGTTTCTGGGAAATGTTGCCAGTGTTTGGTAAAAATCCCAGAAGTAATAGGTTAACAATGTCTAACAAACATCAGACAAACGACCTGAATGATTGGTCGAAATATTAAGCTTTAAGAAATAGTGCAACATCGAGTTCTTCACACGTGGCTAGACCTTCTGGATGATAAACATGCAAAAATTAACACAAGAGTAATCACAATGTAAGTCCTTTTAAGCTGATATATGTCGCCAAAGCCTAGTTCCTGAACAAAACTCTTTTGCTAACTTCATTCTCTCAGGATAATCACTGTGTTAAGCAGATTGTGTACAAATTGTCTCCCCAATTTAGTGATCGGTAATGTCTTTCAGTAGCAAAAGCAACACGATTTGTACGACGCGAACCTTAAATAAAGCCTCTAGTTATAAGTTCATTGGTGCAAATCGTGATCTTATTACTCATCCTAGCACTCAAAGCGGTATAAGATTAACTTCCAAAAACAAAGCTTCTTTTTATTGAATACCTTATTTTATTCGTTGTAAAATAGTCCATAATTCATTCATTACTTACCACAGCTAGCAGTAAAATCCATTTCTGGTGCCATAATTGCATCGCCACTTCAACTCGATCTCTGTCTAATAGCATGGAAAAATAGACATGGCCCACAACACAAAACTCTAATCTCCATTTAAACCTACATTGCACTACATCAAAATCGCTACACACCATCACGGGCAGCGTGAGTCCTGCGCGTGTCCCCCGAGAACGGTTGACCAAAGCATCGGTTAATGGAACGCAAGCTAATTAGTTGACTCAAGCGTAACACGGAAGTGCCCATCATGCGGATGGGTAAAAGTTATCGCATGCAAAGCACGGATTTTCGAAGTTCTCCCTTTCGGTGGGTCACTCGCGTGATGTTCGCGTGAAAGCATCCGCTTGGCTGAACGCGAACCAGAAGGATTATAAGGATTCACGCACACACATCGTGCTGCATCGCCTGCACAAAGTCGATGCCAGCAGAATGGAAACTTTTGCCGATACACTATCGCAACTATAAGCGAGCTGCTGGCCGCTAACGAACGCTTTTCTCATTTTCCTACCCTGCTCCAAGCGTTCGCTTTTTTTTACCATCAACCCTAACGACCATCGACGAACAAGCACGGCTGCAAAAGTATGACGGACGGACCATTAATTATGCACAATAGCAGCAGTCATAAATTTTACATTCGTGTACAATAAATTACCCGCCCGGGCTCGTGGCTTGGCCGATGGGTTGGTCATGGGGCAGACAGACTTTATCAACGTCTTTCTGTCTCTCTCTCTCCTAGATCTAGACATTGTACCCAAGCATCGAAAGCATCTAAAGCCAAACTGTTATTTTCTTTCCATTTGCGTTAGAAAACATGTTATTGAAACGTGGAGTTAACGAGGAACGTTCTCCTGTGAAACACGCATCATTTCGTGGCTTGGAAAGTGTGCAACTGCATCCTTTTTCCATTATCCCTCGCTGATGATGCATTCAACTGACATAACAATGCTTTCCCTGCATTACCGGTCATTTGCTTTCATGATAATAGTGCGTCATTTTCCTATTATATAGAGCTTTTGATAATTAATACACTCTTCATGTGATATCTACCGCAATCGTAAGCAAAGCTTCTAACAATTGTTAATATTGCCTTTATTTTCAAAACCAAACCTATTGCCTAACAACATTAATCGCTAATACAGCTCAAACCGTCCCTAATCCCACATAACGAAATTCATCAAACTGAATTCATGCGCACATCCCCACAAAGGAAAACGATTTCTTATTGCAGACATCATTGTAAATCTTATCGAACCATTAAACTTTTCACTCTTTTCATCTTCAATTTACCATGTTTTTTTTTACTTTTCGTCCGAAAATTTATCTTCCTTCTACCTCATTGAATTGTACTGTTATCTACTATCAGCTAACTTAACCAACACTTCACCACCGCTCAGTAGCCTCAACCTTTTTCCTATTCAATCGAGTTTTGTTTTTCTCTTTTCGTTTTCTGTTCTGGCTGTACTTTCCAGTCCCGATTCGGTCCAGCCTTTGTTGCTGCATTTGCTGCACAAGGTATGAGGAGACTGCGAATGGTACCCGAATTGCTTATGCGTAAATGGGAACTTTTTCACCCGACGCCTCCTCTAAACTTGGTGGATTCTTTTCTTACACGTATAAAGTGACTGGAACCAGGAACCAAACAAGGTGTAATGGAGGTGGTAACGCGGTGCGATAAATAAATTACCTTCTACGGCGGGGTAAATCGCGTGAAGAAACTGTTGCTTGTTCATGGATGGATAGCGCTATGCCGTGCGATATGCACCTGCGAGCAAAAATTCCACACCATATTTTGTAGAAGTATTTACGGTCGTCTTTAAACTATGCGGTAAAATGTAAAAGTGAACGCGTCGTCGTCGTTTGCAAATTCTTCCTTACCGGTGTCGGCATGGGACCACTAATCGATAGTCAAACTTTGCTCAGCATTGATCCGATACACGACTCCGTGATTTTGTGATGCATCCAACGTGAACAACAGCAATATACACATCGTAATTTCTGCCTTCCTGGGGCGCTTCGCTTGACTACCGTATAAAGTAACGAATCAGCCGGATGTCCGGGATCACACACACACACACAACCCTTGCCCTCGCTCGTGTTTCTTTGGTTCGTTGCATTTCACTAGCGCACTTTACGAAAGGCGCCTAAATGTAGGCAATCCGCACGACACGCCGGATCTCAACCTCACAATGCCAGTGCGGTGTGGACGGACGAAACTAGCGTTCGGCCTAACTTTTTCCCCGCTGCGGTGGCGGTGGGGACGGGGGATTGATGCCCTTCCGCTTGCGGAGCGATTCCGTCGGACCCTGTGTTGGTCGTAGCAGCTGACGGAAGTTGAACGGACCGAGGTAAGAGTCGGCGTTACGATCCTTCTGGAAGATGATAGCCTGCTCAACGGAGTCGAACGAGTTCAGCGAATTCATGCCGCTGCTGCCGGTGCTTAGGCTGGAACTGTTCGAGCTAACGTCCCGCTCGTGGACACCGCTGTCCCGTGCCCGTTCAGCGCGATGATGCACCGGGCCCTTGACGTCGATGTTCAGGTACTTGGAAACATTGAAGTTTTGGTAATCCTTGTCCAGCGTGGACCGATCGTCCGATAGACTGCTGGCGCTCTTGGAATCCATCTGGGCGAACGAAGTGACGTGTGGGCTGAACCGATACACACCGTTCAGCAGCTCACAAACACCCTGACCACAGTTTAGCTCCGATTGACGCCAACCATTACCACCGTTGCTTTGCTGGTGTTGTTGCTGGTGTTGGTGCTGCTGATGCTGCTGCTGCTGTTGCTGGCGAGCTTTCTGTTGTAACTGCTGCTTTTGATGCTGCTGAACCTGCTGCAGCTGGGCCAGTTGTTGCTGCTTCTGTTCCGCCGCCTTGCGCCGATGATTCACCAGGAAGTTCGTATCACCAAACATCCGCATTACCGGACTCTTACTATCGATTTTGGTTTCTTCCGAAATATTCTGATACTCGTGATGTTCAATCAAGCGTTTCTGAGGTACTTGTTGCTGCTGTTGCTGGTGATATTCATGGAGTGTTTGGTCGTCCACACCCGCAAACCGGCTTACCACTACCGGTTGCGAATCGTTCGCCGATTTATCGGACCGTTTCTTCCTTCCGGCCGGTTCCTTGCGTTGCTTTTCACCCGAAGAAATGCCACTCGATAGGGCGGAACCGGCGGACGAAGAGGTGGATGAGGGTGTATGCCCATTAGCAGCGGCCTTTTCCTTTTCTTTCTTCGCCTTCTTTTCGCGCTTTTTACGCTCCTTGTTTTCCTTCTCGCGTGCCTTCATCTCAGCCTTGGCCGCTTTCTTGGCACCACCGCCACCACCGAGACCGAGCAGCCCGAGACGGGAGGGTGGTGTTGCGGCTTCACGTACCGGCTCGACAGGCGACTGGCGAACTGGGCTTGGATGGGGCGGATTTGTCGGTTCGCCGGATGAATCGCGCTGTTGATTTGGTGAGTAGCGTAGGATCTGTTGATTGTTTGGGTTGAGATAGCTGAACGCTGGAATGCTACGAATATGGGCCGGCTCGTTTTGATGTTGAGGAGATCTGAAGGCAAAGGGAAACGCAATTATTCGGTTGTAATTGGATTCTTAGGAAATACACATAAACATCACAGGAAAAAGACACAGAAGCATGGTATGAATGAGTAAATACTTCGGAACACTATTAAACAGACACAGACCACTTCCAAGTTTGAAGCTGAACTGAAGGATGAACAAAAACTGTTAAGGACATTCACTTTTTCTATCCAATTTCTCGTCCACAAAAAAATTATATGAATGTGTTGGGATGAATGCCACCTAAAAACATCATATTACCTTATAACATCATACTCTCTATCCTTTATTGACTATAAAGAAAAGAACGATTCTTCGAAACGAAGCCAGAAGTCTCGTGCCGATCGCCATTAGTCGCTAGTGCGCGCTTGTTCTTAAGAGGACTTTGTCGGGAAACGGCGATAGAAGGAGGTTAGAAGCAAGAAAACTCATTTGGTTAGAAAGGATTAGTAATGGTGCAGAAAATGGCTGAAGAAAATGTGCCCTTATCACTAGTTATTATTATTTCTATCAAACTGGGCAAGCTTGCTTATCAATCCCAGTTGGGCCCTGGAGCAATTGTTTTAGCAGCATGTTTTTTTTTTTTTTTAAGGAGAAAATAAACAACAAGTTAATTCAAATTTGTAAATCAACTCTCGTTAGTAATAGATCACAGAATAGTTCGCCAAAATTTCTCTACAATTATTTACCTTGCAAGACCCTTGAACTTGTCCTGCGGCGTTCCTTCGGTCGCCTGGAATGCCTGGTGCCAGTTGCTGGAGAGCTGTTGCTTCCGGTCGCCTAGCTCCATCTTGCGGTCACCTAGGATGTCGTTCCGATTGATATCGATGCGCTGAGGCGGTTGCTGCATATTTCGCTGCCTAAAAGGGCGAGTTTTGAAAGAAACGTTCTAATTAGAAATATTTAATCAAAGAAGAAAATGGCTAATAATCCATTTAGCAACAACACTTAAAGGGACATACACGGGAACTTGCTAAAGGAGTAACAGTTTCGCTGTGAAACTAGCATCCGAATGAGGATCAACGATTAAATCCAACCAACTTTCAATGTATCCAAACAATTATGCTAGCATCCTACTTATGCGATATCACACAGCTACGCCCGAGCTAAAGCCATTCAGTGAGCAACATTTCGAAAGAACCACAACTATCAGCACACTCACTCACAGGGATTTTCTCTCTTTCATTCTATCTCTTTCTCTCTCAATTCCCTCGCATTCTTCCCTCAGCCGTACATCCAGATCATAAACCAACAGCACAACGAAAACGCTAGCAGAAGCATTAGAAACATATGCAACAACCTTTGCGAGCGCAGGTTGCGTTCCACCTCGTAGAACGGCATATCCCACGGGGAGATGTCATCAAAGTCCGCTGCAGGCGGTGGACTTCTGCGTTTGGCAGCCGCACACACCGCATCGCACAAACACAAACAAATACATGAAAGAGAATGTTCAGTTGATTCTTGGCTTGAGGCCCCACCATACGCATCCGTCCCGTCAGGACAACAACTCGTTTACCTTTGAATTAATTCCTTTGTCATCTCGTGGTCACAGTCCATGCTGCGGAGCGAACTGTACTTCGCACAGTCACCGCCTCCCGGTACGGTACCAAGCAGTCCCGGCACTAGCACGAACCCAGGTGGCCGCCGGTAATCGTTCGGTAGCTTCTCGATTGTTTCCAGCGGAACGCCCGCCTTGTTCACGCGCAGATTCTTGTGCACCTCCTGGTTGAGCATGTGCACGTTCTGCGAGAACGCGATCAGATCCATCTGCTGGTCCTTCGTGGTGAGTGGTTTCGGCTGCGGTTGGGGTGCCGGACCCTTCCGAGAGACCGCCGCTCCCACGGCTGCCGCCATCGCATCGCGATTGTTGCTGCTGTGTTTGCTCTTCTGGGTGCGGTAGTAGCGTTGAATGATGCGCGCCGCATCCTCCTTCGTGAAGCCCTCCTTCTGCATCATGCGCTGCGCTTCCACCCGGTTCTTCGCGATGCCTAGGATGTATTTCGTTTTCGCTTCGATTTCCGGCGTCATGCGCATCTTCCGGATGGTGTACCCGCGATAGTAGCTCTGGATGACGATGGCGGCCCGCTCGTTTTCCTTGTTGTTCATGTCCACGTTACGCTTTTCGTGGATGTGTTTCGCTTCGAGCTGGTGGTTTGATAGCTGATGTATCAGTTTCGCCTTTGCCAGCGCCTGTTTGGCCTTGTTTTGCTCTGCAAATTTCAACCATGTGGACCGATTAATAAAATACGAATCATACTACACCTCGGCAAAAATATCACGTGCCGATACGTACCGTTGTTCTTTTTCTCCTTTGCCAAACGTTCCTTTTCGAGCCGTTCCTGCTCCAAACGCTCTCGCTCCCGTTCCTGCTTCTCCTTCAGCAGTCGCATACGGCGCCGTGTTAACCATCCTCGGACGTGCTTCTGCAACGTGACTGCACTTAGTGCCACACGTTGCTTTTCTCGCTTGTACTGAGCCTTAGCGAGCCAGCGTCTTACACAAGCCTGTACCAAAATTATCTTTCGTACCTAAAAATTTGGCAAGAGAAATAGGGCCCAATCATCAAACATTGCCCACACGCGAATGCACGTGCCACACGTGCACAAAGATACATACATGTTCCTCGTACAGCTTTGATAGGTATTCCACGTGATAGTACTTGAGGAACACCTTCGACTTTCCCAGTGCCCATCCGTCCATTTTTAGGCGTACTAAAAGCAAGCGACAGGACTCCCGATTCGACACGACACGTTCGTCGAAACTGTACGCCAGGAAGCAGTATCTGAAAATAGATTCGCAAAACCCCGTGTAATCTCTATAAAAGTAACATTAGTTGTCACCAATGTCTTACTTTCGCAAAAAGTCAGCAAACGTAAACCGATGGCTGAACCCGTGTTGTCGGATTCGGATCGTCTCCAGCACACCGGTGTATCGGAGCTGCTTCAACACCTTGGCCGCATCGAACGATTTTGCCGCTTTCTGTTCGTTCGGTTTGATACATCGTATAAATTGTGGCGTTCCGGTAACCATCTTCTGCAACAGATCCATCAACGAGTAGCGGAAGTACGTGGCCACCGTTTGCTGCGCCCTCGATTGTGATGCCAGACCGCGCGAGTTGAACTTCTCCTTCGTGTCCACCTTGATGAAGCTGGGCACGTTCTGGCGCGAACCGGTATCCTGAATGGCCGAGTACAGGTTGCCCGTCTTCGTGATGGGACACTGGAACAGGAAGCGTATCATATCGTACTGGCTTTGGCGTATCAGTTGTATGATCTCGGCTGGGAGGAAATTGCGATTCTTCTCCAGGAACCCGTCCGCCTGATAAACCACTCGGCCCGCAAAATGATGAATGGCAAAACAGACGGCATCAGATTTGGGTCGCTGGTAGAACTTCGATTTCACGTTGTTGTGGAATTTTTCTGTCGATTTATCAAAAGCAAGGGTATGGAATGTAGTGCATGCGCGGTGGAAGATTTGTTGCTTAAGTGAGATGATCTTACCAATCAATGATCGATCCGTCGAGCGCGGAAAACGTGATTCCTCGTCCAGCAGTGCCAGCAGCCCCAACGGTCGACTTAACAGCATGTCCAACACAGGACGATTATCAGCAAACTCCACCAAATCGACCGGTATTCCTTCTGCCATATATTCCTGCAGATAAAAAATGTGCATTGCATCAATGCAAAATTTGCATCGCTAATTTATTAAACATTAAACATGAACCTTACCTGTTGCTCCCACGTAAAGATGTGCTGATTGAAGTAGTACTGTATCTGTTCGTTGGCGATATTGATGCACAGTTGCTCGAAGGAATTCTTGCTGAAGTTTTCGAACCCAAAAATATCCAACAATCCAATTGCTAACTGTTCCGGGCTGGAATTTCAAATCAAATCAAACGCGTCATGTTTTGTGGGAATAACATTTTTTTTTTGGAAGCTTACCTGTTGCTATTTCTGTTGTGAACCAACAGCAGATTGATCTGATTGACCATCCAATCAAACAATCGGCCGTATAATCCTTTCGCCATCGCGTCACGGGCCGTACAAGCTTCTGCCACGTTATTGTGTCGCGTAATCGTTTCACCCCGCGTGACGACCGAATTCGAGGAGAGTGCTTCCAACAGATCGGCCGAATCAACGCCAAGCAGCTTGGAAACACGGTGCATTGGAGCCACATCTATCACACGGGCCCTGCTGTCCGTATTGTCGTTGGAATCCATCTCACCGAACTCAATGTCACCGAGGTTCAATATGGCGGCCAACACTCGGTTCACCATATCCACCTCATCATCCTTGAAGCCTAGCACACGGAAGCTAGCCAACAGCTGTTTCCATCGATCTACGTTCGTTTTCGGCAGTGTTGCCGTTTCCTGCAGATAACGGTGTGTCTTCCGGTACGAGGGATGCAGGTAGTACTCCTCCAGGCGACCTTCCGCCTGCAGACCATCATACATGTAGTAAAACACGTGAAAGTTACCCTCTCCTTCGGCCTGTTTCACCACACGGCTTTGCTCCAGCAGATAGACGAAGATGCGAGCTCCATTAACCTTACCGCTTCGGGCCATTGTAAGCTCCAAGTATTTGCCAAACCGGGAGCTATTTGCATTGATACCGGTACGTGCATTACCGAACGCTTCCATGATGGGATTGACTTGCAGGATACGCTCTTCCAGATTCTTGGTGACCGCTTTGCCGAGGTAGACGAGCTGCTTGAGCAGCAAGTTAGCGCTCTCTGTTTTGCCGGATCCACTTTCACCCGATATCACGATAGCTTGGTTTTGACGCTGATGGACAAGTGCTTGGTGGGCAGCATCCGCTATCGCAAAGATGTGTGGTGGATTGTCCGAACGCGCCTGTCCGGTGTATTTGCGCTGATGCTGCGTCGTATACAGGCCCACCTGACTGAAGGGATTCACTGCGATCAGTATGTCCCCTATGTAGGTGTAGATCTGATTCGTTTCGTAGCGCTTCTGCAACTGCTCCACAATCGCATCCTCGGTCAGAACGTCCAACGCAGCCAAGTCGTCCATGTACATCTTCTGTGGTTTTGATTTGCGATCCGACTTCAACTTTCCATACTTCGTGGTGGCAATTGCCTGGCTCGGCGCTCTACCATCCTCTCGCTGACGAGCAATTTCCGATCGCAGATCCTGCCGTATTTGATCGACATACGGACCCACACTCTTCAGGAACGGATGGGTGACTAACTCCTTTGAGAATGGGCGCTGCTCAAGATCCTTCACGAGACACTCCGAGATAAAGTCGGACAGCATCGACGAGTACTGTTCCGGATGGGACAGCTTCGGTGGAGGATTGCGCGGGATCTGAAACAGTGCTCGCATCGGATGCAGCTCACAAAGCGGTGGATCACCCTCTGCCAGCTCGATCGCCGTAATACCGACCGACCACACATCACACCGGGAGTCGTACGATTGGTCTAGCTGCTGTTCACAAGCGATCACCTCCGGTGCCATCCAGTACGGTGTGCCGACGCTTGTGTTGCGCCGGGCCATCGTCGCTGCAAGATGTGAGCTCACGCCAAAGTCCACCAGCTTCACATGGCCCGTCTCCGTCAGCAGTATGTTGTGCCCCTTAATGTCCCGATGCATGCAGTGGTTTTCGTGCAGAAACACTAGCGCTTGCACCGTTTCCCGCAGTATGTATGCTATCTGGTTGTTGGATAGACGTGCTCCACGGCTGCGCAGACCTTGAACCAGATCCGTCACGGAGCCCCCGGTGCATAGCTGGAAGAATTTTGACGCAAAAAGAAAACAAAAAAAAACCCGGCAAAAACGTCAGATAAACAGTACTCAAGCGTTCAAGCGAATGCTTATGAGGAAGCATAACAACCCAGGCGGAAAATTAATTTCTGCAACCGCACGAGAGAAATAGTTTGGTTTAACGCGCTGGCCGATATATTTGGGCTCCGCTGCACCGATTTGGTATGAGACTGCAAGTCACGCTACTAGCTGCTGCACTTTTGGAGTCACTTTCCGCCCTCGAAACTTCACACTGCCCCGCAAGTTGCGCAATGGCTATTCGTGCGAAATTGGGGAAAATTTACGGTGCATTTCTTTGAACCACTCCATTAGAGGCCCCACCCGTAGTGTACACAGGTATAATAATGTCATTATTACTTCGATACGGTCATTTTAATTTTCATACAATAGTGGTTCAGCTTGCTTTGCGGATAGGAAATCCCACGAAGCAGGTCCGAAAGAGCAATTGTGGCAGGTCATCGATTCGATGTTCGCTCGTCGAGATCCCGAATGCTTCCGTCGCACGATCAGTACCGTTTACTGATGCAATCGAGATCACTGTAAGAAGCGGAGCGGCAAGCGAGGAGCAGATAATAGACCGTATAAGACTGTTACGCGAACGCGTCCAACTTATCCACACTTTGCGCAGTTTCGGGACGGGGTGTTTGTTTAGTTGTCCTAGCCGTAATCCTGCCGACAGTCAGTACCGCACAACAGTTCGTGACAATGCGTGAGAAAGGGTAGAAAATTTATTGCACACCATCTTGTCCGCACACCACGTCATACGACCGACCAAATTGCATCGAAAACCAGATGAGCTTTACCTCTACAATCATCGTGCAAGCACCGACACAGCACAGCTCCGGTGGGTATGCAATAAGTTATGTCAACTAGCAAATAAACACTAAAGAGGCTATGGGCTACTGACTCGCCAGTCTTGTATCTCGCTCCAATTCGCCGTAATTGATATGCCGTAAATTTAGTCACCTCTGACTTTGCACATCCTTTTCCGGCCTTTCGCCCAAGCGGCATTTAATTGAAAGACAATTTTTGTAGAAAATTTGGGAAAATGTGTGCAAATTCATGAGCCTTATCAGGAAACCAGGAAAGTTTGTTTTCTGCACTTGTTAACACACCTTGTTTGTGGCTAAATTAAATCAATTAATCGGTTGTTATCGGTACTGAGCAAGCAAAGAAATCAATGGCAGTGTATATTAATCTTAAAATAGAAATTTCCAGCCCGCCATATCTTCATGACTACACGAGAAAGCAAGATACCGTTAGTATGAAAATGAATTGCTTAAAAACGATCCGTTAGGATTGCGTTTTTGAGACATCCAACCTGTGTATTTATCTTTTAATCGACCACTGTTGTTTCACCCCTTACTTAAAACGATCCAAAACCGGCTCGATGGGACTTTTGAGAGAAAGCGATCATGACCAAAAATAATCTTTTGGGCGACAATAAATGAACACATTGTGGACGGACTCAAATGCACTTAGAAAACATTCCCAACACATGATTCGGTGGATGGTGAGAGTTTCAGGCAGGCTTTTTTGACGAATTTTGTCACATTTTTTCCACTCAGTGCACTAAAACCGGTGTTGATTGAAAAGAACACCGGCTTCCATTCGAACGAAAGACCTGTTTCAAAAATATGCCTTGTCACTTCCACTTTCAAACACGCCTTGTTTCTATCTTTTTATTGGTCAGCAGGGGTACCGGTGGATATCAGCTTTATTGTTGTGCGTGTAGTTTCGATTTGACCCCTTACCTTTCCTTCCTCCGTGTTGTCCTCCAACTCTTTCAAACAAACCATCCTTTAGGTCTACACGATGGCCCAGAATCCGCCGTCTTCACGAAACTTCACTTTAAACCACTCGTCTTGTCATTAAACTAGCCCTGGAGCCCTGGAGGTGTAACTCAAACTCTACGAGATGAAAGGATGAAGAAGCCTCAGCACAACAGAATTAAAGGAGCACGCAGGCATGGAGCCTTGCCAAATATGCCAAATAGCTAAATGCAAAAAAATAAATAAGCGGCTCGAATTTCGCACGTAGCGCGAAAGAGGAACGTCCCGTACGCGCACTAGCTAAACTAACAACAAAAAGCTTCCATCGACGGGTAAAAACCCCGATGATGCACGAGAGAATTGCCAAAGCAAATGCCTCTCCTAATACAATATCACCCCCGTCGACAAAAGTGTTGCTTTAATTTGAACTTTCTTTCACGTACCGCTTACGTACGCTCGCCCAAAAGACGGTGAAAACGCCGGCAGATGAAGTGCGCGAGATAAGTTCCAAAAAAAAAAAAAAGGCCGAAAAAGGTGCCCACCACCAAATGGCACCGAACGGGCGATGCCAAATACAGCGCCCGAAAACGAAAGTACTCGCAGCTCGCAAACCAGCTTTCGATTGCCCTAGGTGGCTGCCATTGGAAGAGCGTTAATTTTTTGTTTTGTTGTTTGAGGACTGCCAGAGATTCCATGCCTGACTCCGGCTTCAGGGTTAGGAGCGGAAATTGTTTCAAGGTTGATAAAAAGTGCGACAACCAGACACTCTCTTTTGCCAGCCGTATTGCCAAAAACCCTAGGAAAGTGAAACGATTCCCAGCTCCCGAAGAAGCCGTTTGTGAAGGACTGGATGCTATAAAACGATCACTGCGGGTATGCGATTTTACACTTGCTTTTGCCAGCCGGAACTTGACCTTGTTTCTCTCGAAGGGAGCATCGCATTTTGTTGGTTTACTTGACGCGATGGACCAACGAGGTATACTATAAATTAAATCCCTGTCTTCACTTTTGCCGCAAAGAAAGTCACGTTACCCTTTAAGCAACTGAACAATATTATGGGTACATTTATGGCAAAGTTTGTTTATGACTGTAATTTGCTAAACAACACCCTCAAATGTTGCCCTCTAAACCTCTAAAGCATCGTCGCATCGAAAGTCGTCTAAAAGGAAGTCATAAATTTAAAAACTACAATCTCTCCCGCTGATCAAAAACAACTAACCATCCGAAAATAGTAGCTACACTACCGAAATTGCACCCACCATTGTATTCATCGTCTCTGCCTTTGTCATCGGATCGAATCGTGCGCAAGTCCCTTTATCGTCCGGTTGCATTGGTTCATCCTGTACCTTCCGTATTATTATCACAATCACTATCATAGTCCGTGTCACACTGCTGTACCCCACACGCACTGTCGTAAAACAATTAGTCACCCTGCCTTAGTGGGACAACAAGACTAGAGTACGTTGCAATCCGGTATCGGTGACCGTAAATTATGGCACCCCCACCGGTTCAATTGGTCAATGTCTCCACACTGTATTCACGTGCTGCACGTTGCTGCATCAAGTCACCAACGGACACGGTCCTCGTCACACACTCGCGCACACATCCGGCTCGGGTTAAGACCATCCACCGTCCACCACGCAGAATCGCTTTTCATCGACTGACCGGTTGAACCTGACTGAACCTTACTCGGCTTCCGAAAATCCGAGTCATGCTTGTTTTCCCTCTATTGGTTGTTATTATTGCTTCTCGAACCGTCGCACGGAACAAGCAAAACGGAACACTGCACAAAACATGTTCACCCATATTGCCCGAGATGCATAATTTCCCTTCACTCCCCACCCCTTGCTCCTTCTTCGTGGCCTTATCTCGACGCACTATCTAGCCGACACTCACTAACGTCTTCGTCTGCTCTCTCCCTCTCTATATCTCTCTCTCTCTCTCTCTCTCTCTCTTTCACTGCTACAAACCCTACAACACATCTTGTCTATTTTCGCTTTTGGCTCCTGAGTACAGCAGCCCAATCTTTCCTGTTTTTGGCATTAAATGTTTACCTTGGGCTCGAGATACATCACTTTCCACACAGTAAGCACCCAACCATCGCTTGTCCGACATCTTGCCTGATAATGAAATCTTTTAACCACCTGATGAATAATATTCAACACTTCCGATCCAGGTGCGCGCGCGGGTGCGACCGACCACCAACTACGCCCATGGCGGAAGTTCATGGTCACCGGGTAAACTACCACCGGTGCCAACGACCGTCGGGACCTACTGCACACTTACGTTTGGCAGTTACAAAAACTACACCCTCCTCACCCTCTTTCTGCGTCTTCTTTCGTTTCTCTCTTTTTCTCCTACGTTCCTGTGCACGACTTCATCGCGACTTTCATCCGTTTCAAGAGACGTACACTTTTACCCCGCACGAAGCACCACACATTAGCATCCAAACATCATAATTTTCTCTCATTTTGGCCCTCCACACGGAGCAACTTCAGGGGGGGGGGGGGGGGGGGGGGCAACAATTTCTCGGTCACGGCCTCGCGTACAGTGACAACACTCTACTGATCCCAATACGGCGACCGTCAAACCCGTCCTGTTGCGCTTTGCTAAGCACAATGGAACCAGCTAAACAGCAACTTATGGTCGAACACAGTCATATGACAGTGACCTGTACATAGGAAATCGTTGTGACAACCCGCTTACCTCCAGCACGAACCACAGCTGGTCATCCTCGACGGTGGTGCCACGCTTCAGGAACAGCCCGGCAAAGTCGGGAATGTTGGGATGCTTCGAGAGATCGCGCAGCACCAGATATTCCTCCTCGATCTCTTCGATGTTATCGGCGATGCTCTCCAAAATCTGTGTGCAACAACGAGAAAGAATGAAAATTGATTAAAGATTTAGAAATAAGCAAGAAAAGCAAAAAAAAAGCATCACGATGATATCTTCCACCGCACGCAAAACGCATGTGGATAATTTAGTGAAACCGGTTTTACGCACGCTCGAGATGGAAATTAAACTAACTGATGATGGTTGTAGCTCCAGCTGTAAAAATCACCCTTTATGCAGTTTTTCACTCCAAGAAAAGGAGAGAGAAAAAACGTATTGATCACCAGCCTGCAAATACAGCTCTTTGCCGGTGCGAGAGAGTATAATCATAGTAATACTGATGGCGATGATGAGAAGATTGGATCTAATTGAACCTTCCGGAAATTTGATGCTAGTCTTGCAGGGTCTGTACAGCTTACTGCTGGCGTGGTTTGCCACACAGCAAGTTTCATCTGATTGATTGTGAATCTTCTGACAATGTGAAATACGGAGCAACAGATCGACTGTGTTGAAGATCATATATGGAAAGCGGGCTGTGGAACTTTCACACATCAGTAAAAACTAATTCAATTTACTTTACGTTAATACCTTTGAAAATTGTGATACTTTACTTGCATTTATTGATATATGTCTCGCGTTAAGTTTTTTTGAATTCCTTAATTATCTTTCATATGCATAGATCGATATGCGCCAGACGCTGTTTGACCCAAAGATAATAAAGGGGGTTATCTTGGGAGCCATTGCCAGGTCTACACGTTACGATGCTCCAAATAGGCGCTAGTCTCCTGGACCCAGAGAGCACAACAATACCAAAAGGATCACTTGGGATGAGGTTTACTTAAACTGAGGGAGAAGGAAATATCTATCCTCTATATAGCATACAAGTAGAAAGAATTGTGAAGCTAGATATAATATTATTTTTTAATAAATACTGCCTGGCCGCAGTTAAACATCATATGAATCCAATGAATATGGGGCGGCCCGGTGGTATAAGCGACAGCGGCGCCTGCCTTCAAGAGGCAGGACCGGAGTTCAAATTCCATCCGGACCGTCTCCCCGTAGTGAGGACTGACTATCCTCACTACGTGGTATCGGCAGTCTAGTAAGCCATTTCGATGGCCGGCATGACCTTAGAGGCCGTTAAGCCTAGGAGAAGAAGAAGATGAATCCAATATCAGAATGGTGAGTTCCACACGATTGAATTATCGTAAATATAGCTTTGATTGGCGTGATGGTCCTCACGTGTTTCAGTAAGCCAAGAAACCTCAACGACCGTCACACGTGTTGAACTCGGCCTAGGTAAAAAATCAATTTTTACACAAATCACACTTGTAAGGTTTCCTGCAGAGGGCCAACACATCCCGAAGAACATCGAAAAAAACCATTTCACAGCTAAACCTTGTACACGCCACAAAACAAACCTTCTTCACATATATCGACATCAAATCTCGATTTCACGTCTAATCCGACACCGCTCATCGCAACACAACACTTCCGATCAGAGGCTGTTAAAACCAAACATATTTAAGCGAAAGATGAAAAGCAAACCAACCAACCAACAGATAGAAAGCACAACAGAACCGTTTAAACATACACCATGTAGACTTTGCGATGTAAAAACGCACAAGATATTTTACATTCCCATTTGCAGGCCATTGTTTTGCGATATGGTGCCCGGGTCCGGAACTCTTCCGAAAAACGAGTAGCACACACACTCAGATGATCGAGTGTTGATTGCTTTCCGTTGCTTCCCGCCGCTCGTTCGCAGCAGCAACCACAACAACGGCAATAGTTTTACAAACAGCGAATCGGAAAAAGGCGCTTGCAAAAAGTCCCACCGAAAGGGCCAACACATCATCATGTAATGCCAATGTTCACAGTGCGACCACCTCGTCCGATGGTGGGAGGTATGTACTACTCTTGTGCGGGAAAAACAGGGTGCCTTAAACCTTCCGCACGCATGAAACATGAGCGGATCTGCGGAAGTTGCGATTGTGTATAAGTGTTTGTGTGTGTGGAAAAACAACATGCATCCAACCCTACTGCTAGACACGCTGGATGTATAATTACGTCAAAGCGATCCAATGTGAGGTGTACTGCAGATCAATAAAACGGGCAAACACTTTGGCAGCACTCTTACAAGGCCAAGACAATGTCCGCGGCTTTTTTGTTGTGTTTTACCACGTTAAGGGTCGATGAAGAGTTAAACAAAAACTTTCCACAACGAATCGCGTAATCTAGTGTTACGTCCGCTAGTTCATTAGCTAGATGTCTAAGAGCACCTGGCATTAATCGAAGTCGTAAATGTGCCGTATAAGGATATTGAGACAAACCATTAGACACTTTTTTTTATCACACTTTCCCAATTTGCACATTGACATTGTTTTTGCTATAAATTTTGATCTCATGCACTCATCTCATCACTTCACAGCCACTTTTCGCTTCACGAAGACTTACCTTGACCGCATACTTGCGTCCAGTGTGTTTATCCTTCGCACTGTAGACCTCACCGTAGGTACCTTCGCCGATCAGGTCCAGCAGCTCGAACCGCTCGTTCGGGCTCGGCAGCCTGCTGAAGTCCACATGCTGCGACAGTCCATTGTATGCCATATTCCTGGGAAGAAAGCCAAACGGCAGAATGTTTGCGTTAGTCAACGTCAACTGTCCACGGCCAACTGTTCAACACTGGGCGTTCCTCTGTGTAACACAATCCCTGGCAGGTTTTGATGCTAGAACGCACCTGACTGCCAGGCCAAAGGATAAACGGCTTAAGCCGCGAGAGACATATGCGCTGGCAAGTGTCGGCTTTGGCTGCACGAGACCGTGCACACGTTGGTGGTGCATGGTTAGCCCACTTTTTGCTGTGACTTGCGTTTGCAACTCCTGTCCAAGTCCGTAGCGTTGGGTTTTGTATGTTTTGTATGGCCCGTTCGCCAGACAGGGTGTAATCTAATAGGATCAACCGCGATTCCCAAACTAGGTGTATTTGTGTGGCTGTAAGCGCAAGTCAACGTAGCACATGTTCTATTCTCTCATGTTCTGTTGTGTGTGGTGATACCAAATCGTTTGTGTAAAATTGTCTCATTGACACGTTTTTTTGTCCACAAATCGAACAAGATCAAGTTCTACATAAAAATATAAATTCGCAAAGCTCTTATCGATGAAAATTAACATTTTTTTAGCATCTTCATGCAATGTGTCATCCTAACATCATGAGTAATCAAAATTTCAACAATTTGAAGGAACTAAATAAATGACCAAACAATTAGTTAGTCACGCCGACTCATCAGAGATTTAGAGCCGATAACTCTAAACTGTAATGCATCAAATTCGTTTGAAATTTTTGGCTTGCAAATACTCGCCATTGGTTAACGGAGCTTAAATTTATAGTTTACCACTTAAAAGCTTTACAAACTATTTCCTGAGTCAGAGACCCGCTAAATTGACCACCGAAAACAGCAACATTACATAATTCTGTGAGCCGTTCGACCACTCTTTCAACACCTAAAACCTAGTTAATTATAATTAATCTGCAGCAACGCGAATTAAACTGTTGCAAGCGTGATAGCATCCGGCTAAACAATTTCTCACCCCGCACGACACGACAAAAGCATCGCCTCCAGCGCAGAGTGCAAAGTTTACGAGCAGCAAGTTAGTGGAATTTTGCAATTTTCACTAACTTTTAAATTTCCCCTGCGTAAAATGAGCTTCACCGTAGAAGAAGCCTTTACACATGCCATTACCAACAGCAATTTTGCTAGATTTTCTAACCACCCGTGAGGACACATATTGGAAAATGAGGTTTTTCAAAGTGTGTCTCCGTGAAGCATCATCATACATACCGACTGCATTATGCAAATACCTCCCCCAGCAAAGGTTCCACTTTCTATCGGCACTTGTTGCACACGCATCTCGTGCCCTTCTTCTCTTTAAGTTTTGTAGAAGAAAAAAACGCTATTATCAAAGAAAAATAACACTCCAACACACGAGCCACAGCCAGCACACACACACACACCCGGGCCACGAAAATGAGCTCAAAAATGAGTGAGCATAATAGGCACCGCGCGCATAAGTGGTTCGTTTTTCCATACGCAGCTTGGCAGTGTTGGGGATGCTGCCTCAGCATATCTGCTTTCGCATCCCGCATCAACGCCGTTGCTGTGAGAAAGGCTTGCCCCGCCATCTCCTCTAACAGCTTTACAAAGACCCGTTTTCCCGTGCTAAACGTTCGCTCGCCCGCGTCAATACCACGCGCCCGCACACATAAAACGCATCTCGGTAGCGTATAAGTGACGGCGCATAAAATCTACATAACGAGATAATAGAAACAAATTTATTTGGCTTGATTTCTCCCAGCCACACACTACACAATCAACCCTACGCGGCGGCTACCCGGAGTCTAAAGGCGAAGTTTCTTCCAACAAGGTCTACGCTATTCTATCCACTAAATGAACATATTTAGTGAATTGAGATAACACGCAGTGTGGTAAGCTGTATGCAACATGCATTGGTAGAGCACAGAACAGAGAAAGAGGGACGAAAATATTGTAAAGTAATTGGATGTAGATTGCAGACATCAACGCCTGTGCTGCAAAGGGCATTTATTACTTCGGCGAACCTTGTAATTTTTACCAAATCCAAGAATATTAGATCTAAAAACTGGGAAGTATTCTGTAGTTTTCTTTGAATGTGTTTGAGTGTAGATACTCCAAGATGATGGCCTAACGACCTTCTAAAGTCACGCCGGTTATCGAATGGCTTACTAGACCTGCTGATACCACGTACAGGGGGACGTTCCGGATGCGATTTGATCTCCGGCCCTGCCGTTTGAAAACCGGCGCCGCTTTCGCCTAAACCACTGGGTCGCTCCTTTTTCTTATTTTACTCCAATATTTTAACTATTAAACTAGCCAGAGTATTTACCTGTAAGGTACTAAAATATTACGATATATTAAAAAAATAATATTATAAGACCAAATTATAGCACTGATGAGAAACAATGGAAACTCTCGTTTTCAAACCTCCGTCCATTGTTCTCCTATGGCTTACTCCACAGACTTGCTCTACTTCAATTTTCAAACCATTCCACCCGCCCAGTACAACAAGTGCGTGAAAAACTAGCTAAATAGCTAAGCTTGTATGTTTCCCCATTCCAACGCGAAAAGCGAAACCGAAACCGTCCACATTTTTGCTCCAGAAAGGGAGCTTCGAGTACCCATGCAGTCAGGGTAGAACGTTCCACTTGAATGCCGGCACTACTAGTAAACGAGCCGAACGATGGACTGGACGTTGCGAGCGAGGTAATGTGTGCTGGCATCAGTTTTCGCTGTTAATTTTTGCTCGCCCGTTGACGCACGAAACCTTACTTTATGTTTTTTTTTTTTTTTTCTATTATGGTATACGACTGTACGCAAAAACCTGCCAGTGGCGACCGAGTGGAGATTCCATTGTATATGTTGGATGGGTTTTAACCCCCTTACAGAAATTATGCGAGGAAATACTGGAAATGCAACAAAAACCACACATTTCAAAAGACCCGAACACAGGTAAAGCAGGTTCCCGAGACCATTCACTTTCCCTATTCCAGACACGGCAGGGTAGACGGCACGGGACACATGCTAGTTTTTTCGAAAAAATAGGTTTCTAGTTCATCGGTACAGAGGGCATCACGCATACAGACACGGTTCAGTCGCTCGTAGGGAAATTGCGGTGTAACTGAAGATGAAATTAAATTAGAAAAAAATGGAAACTCCACTAATGAAAAAAATGATTCAATAACCTATTGTAAATGTAAATTCTTATGCTGAAATAATCTCGTCTATTTTCTACACATCTCACGGTGACGACCTGTCTGAACTGACAACTACATTTCGCAATGAAAGCTTCGGGGCCACTTATTCGGTTCAGCAGAGCAGTTAAATGAGCTCCCATGCATTCCCGCCGTCATCAATGATATCGGACAACTTATCGCGCCGTCGGCGTTCATCGATACGGTGAAACAACTTAATAAAGACAACGCACTTGCACGTGCATATATGCAGAACAACAAACAAAACGAAAAAAAAAACACCCGCTGCACAAATGCATTCAAATGATAATCGTTTGGAAATGAATCGGAACAACAATGAACCGTTTTGCCGAGTGCATTAGTCGCATGCAAGAGAAATTTGATGATATTTTGTGTGATATAAAATCACACGAGGCAGGTGAAGTTGTTTAGTTTTTCTGTTGGTGTTTTGTCTATTGGTTGGGATGTTGTGTGTTTGAATTTGATTGAGAGATCCAGATAAACAAGGCAATCGGCAATACACAGCTCAAAATACACTGAGTTCAATGTTCAGTCCTATACTGAACCATGTCTTCTCTATATAAAGCTATATTTGAAGAAGGCAATTAATTAAAAAAATTATTTATTTTACTATTTTTAACTCAAACCCTACTAAATTCAGAAAGGGATCTGAGCTGTCTTACGTCACTTTTGCGTTATCACAACACGATCTCCTACGGGAGCAGTTATCAAACAGTTTTTTTCTGTTTTGTTCCACTTGATTTACTCGCAGATGTGCCGGATTTCGTTCCAGTGCTTTCGTATTAGCAATTGACACCGCTAACAGTGGGACACTCCTTCATACACCCTCCGAACTTATGCATCAATGTGTTATAAACTGGTTAAGTCCACAACAATTGATAACCATTTATAATAGTCCTTCTTATGGCCCTTCGTAGATATGTCACATCCGTATCAGCTACATGCTATAGTGCACGTTAATGCCCACCTTAACCCCGAATCAAACCCTAAAACTGTTCTCTTCCTGTTGGGCTATCAAAATCTGTAATTAAAAACAGACATTATCTGATGAAAGGCTCGCAACGATACTTAGTGTTATTGATTTCCGCATCTAATCCACCATTACAATCGAGGAAATTCAATTTTGATGTACTTTACTTCCCTTTCCTATTCTTCCCCTGTCCCCCTATCGATGTGCTATCAATTTCTCATATTTAGCGACCAAACAACACTATCATGCAGGGTGTGTTGTAGAATTGACCACCAACTCACACTCACGTGGCACTGCTGCCCACTACTATCAGTAACGGGGCTAGCGTCGATGCTATCGACACCATTGTCGTAATTAGTACGTAAAATTTATTACCCCAAGCGAACACGAGCCAAGTACAATTTCCGGACGAACCATTTACCGTCCTGCAGGGCACGCTTAGTTAGACGTGGATGGAATATGCCACCGCAAACCACCAGGATACAGAAGTAGGAGAACCGGAGCAGAAAACAATTTAAATATCCTATCCCTTGTCACGTGGTATTATTGCGTCCAGTAATACCGAACATCCAACAGGCAAGGTCAAACGGCACCCAACCAAAGCCTTTTCCAAGTTTCAACCATTTTCACTGTCAAACGGTAACCTCACAGTATGTGGCTCACATTGGACAATTAAATCAATGGATAGATTTTTCATGTCATGTCTTTTTTCCTCATCCGCATGTAAATAATGTCTGTTGTCAACTCGCATTGCTAGTTGAATCGATAATTGATCAGTATTCTGGACAACAACGTGAGTTACTGCATCGCCACAAATTGAAGGCTTTTCGTCACAACCTTTAATCTGGATTGTGCTGGAAGTTTATGTTCTTCCGTACTTCCGCGGTCACAATGGCTAAATCGATGCTCAATGGTACAATTCTTTTGATACCACCATTTGTTGTAATAGTTATGGTTTCGCCGCGAACAAAACGAACATTTTCCCACAATAGAATCACAATGTGGAACAAATTTGGCTGTGCTAAACCAACCAACACAATAGACTCGAAATGTGTGCGCCACAAAAGTGAGTCCAACGCAATTCAAGCCCATCATCGAGCACCATTAATCCAGAGCAGCAAAACTGCAAAACTAAAATTCAATTGCGTCCCAAACCTGGTCCAACCTGATGACTCGGGTGATTATTCAACTTAGACTCTACGCCGAAACTGCGCAACTGGCCGACTTTCCATGAATACATTTAAGATCTGGAATGTTAAACTCACCACTTATTACATGCGACGTGCGAATTCATGGGAAGCATACCTTTGACACCGATGTGTGAGTCCGGTATGTATTGCGCCCCAGCTATCCTACCTATTCCAACAGGTGGTTTGTTAATTCTAAATGTACCAAACGAGAGGAACACACAAAAAAAAACTTCCTCTACCGTAACGATCAATGGAGGGATTTACGTGCTCCACAAGTGAAAACGAAAGCACCCCGTAAAAGACAAAAGTTATAAAGTATTTCCCACGGCATCAGGCCGGTATTAGCATTGCCAGCATTACCGGTCGCCTAAAGTTTAGCCCCGCTTTGCCGAAAAACTGACGAGCCACCAAACCTCCAACGGTTTGGAGGACCCCGCGGCAAATGTTAGATAATAGCTGGCAGTCAAAAAGTTCAAACAGCTTCCCTCAAATCTTCGCGCGAATCCGCACAACGAGCTCCGGTCATCATTAATAGATGACGCCACACCCCGTCGTCACACGTTAGTAAAGCTTAGCAAGGTGGAGGTGGTTTATGGTTGCTCCAGCATACAATGGAAACCAAAGACGTCAATAAAAACGCAAGACAATGTAGAAAAAAGGACAACTTCCTCATCACTGGTTGCGCCATTGACGTCCGGAGGAACCTGAGCAGGGAAACCAATGCACGGGATTAGCCAAACCATCCGATAGCGTAATAAACTTCCCTCCAAAATCACACTCACCATACACCGTGCACCGGAGCTTGCATTTGCGTGCGTTACGCGCATGAGGTGTGATTTTTAATGCCCCGACGAGATACATCTCTATACGAAGTCTATTACACAACACTGTACAGCCTGCCAGCCAGCCTGCCTGCCTGCTGTCGAAAGGAGTACATACACCGGTTCACCCAAACTGGCCCGCGGGTGTAGAGCAGCTACAGACCAGCCAACCCCTAATGTCCGAATGCTCCGTTACGCTAATGAGCCAAAACCATCCCTCCAAAAAATAGCTAGCGAACGGTGAGACGATTAGCGCCTCAGGACAGCTGGCCAGTCAGGAAAAGTGTATTTTTCGTAAAACAAACGATTAATTAATTGAATGAACCAAACGCGTACCGTTTGTTTTCGCAACCGTCTCCTGCCGGATAGAAACAATGTGTACAGGAAACCGATCACAACCGGTACGTGCCTGCTGTTTTTCGGAACTTAATTAGAAGCACTGTGTGCACTGTTTGAATTGATCAAATTTAATACCCCTTTAACTGAAAAGCTTCTTCCATTTGCCAAAGTTTCGCTTTTACCAGTACACATCATCACACTACTTAAAGGCGGCTCATTATGATTTATTTCACAGCTGCAGCATCATCTACCTCAAAAAGGAGAAATTGAACGAACCCGTGCGTGCTGCCATAAATAGACGAAATTTAACAGCTTCGGGCATCAATAAATTGGACTTATTTGCCAGTCTTTAGAATATGCTTCCTGTGTTCTCACAAAGCTTTGCCAAACCTGAGCAATCATTCCCAAAGTGCTTTGAGTTGTTTGCAATAGCGATAGCCATCTGTCAGGTATCAGAGCTGGAGCCACAATTCAAAAATCGTATCATTTTCCATAATTCCTTCTCCGAACTCGGGCAGTTCTCCGGGAATGCTCGTAATTTAAGCCTTACATAACAAACGAGTACGTTCGAGATAGTTTTGCCCGAGCACTGACGACGAGGCGTGTGGGCTGATAAGCACACCGTACCATTAAAGGCACAATTTACCGCTTGAAGGCGGCATAGACTTCTTCGAGGGGTCGCTTGCGAGTCTTTGGGCGGAGAGAAAAAAATAACATACACAGCCAACTTCATCAGAAAACTGATCTCTATCTAATGAGAATTCGATACAGCCGGACGGACAACTCTTCCGCCGTGTGGCTCCGGGGCTGCTATCGAATTCGCATCATACCGTCATCATTTCGTAAGCCCGAAGGCTCAGCTGTGTAAGATGCTTTCTGTTGATGGAAACCCCGGGGTCAGCTCTTTTTCGTTAATTTGCTAATAACTGCTATTACTTCGAGCATTACAATGAACATAAAAAACTCAATTCCACCGCTGAGCTGAGCTCTACTTGAAAAAGCAAGAATCTGGAATTGCGAAATAAAATCATTTTTAAAAAATCTTGAGAATGAGGCCGAAAGAAGACATCCTATTACTGGAATAAATACACGGGAAAGAGGCAAAATTATAGACCTTCGATAGAATTCGTACCAGAATTGGAGCAAAATTTAACCACTGTTTTGCACATTTATGTACCGTTTTTCTTCGTCTATAGCTGAAAATAAAAGTGGCCCACCATTATGTACATGATCCCTATAATTTTGAGAGAAAACTTTTGTTGGTATTATTGAGCTGAGCTGTGAATGCTGATGACTTTCAACAGTTCCTTTAGAACCTCGCCAATTCAAGAATTTAATTATTAGGTGAAATTAACTTCAAGATCATCCACGTATGCACAAACCCAGCATCCTGCGTCACGTGTCTATTCCAACCCATTCAAACCCACCAAAACCAAGTGTCCAATTATGATAACTAAATTACGAATGACCCATAAATCAACAGTACGCTGGCAGCTAGTTAAATTCATGCGTGTCGCTGGTGCTATGCATGTTACGCAAAACCTCATATCGCGATGATACAACGCGTGTACAAATTTGCCTACAATCTGCACAACTCTGTACTGTCACTCCGAAGCACCCAAACCCTGGTAAGAACCTTTTCTACGCAGCATTTGCTGAGCTAATGGTGAAGATAGGACCAGCGTACGATGATTATCAGTGGTGGTGCGAAGAAGCCCTTGCCCCCTGGCAGCTTGATTGCAGCTACTTAACGCCCTCGTCAGCCCTTGAATGGGTGGCCAACTTCAACGTCACACCTAAGCTAAACGAGGTGTAAATTAGCTCGAGTCAGCATGAGAATACAATGCCATTACTTCATGTTGACGAAGTTCTCTTGCTCGGATTGAAAGACAAGCTGCCCGTTGTCTGTTGAAGGAGTCTCGACTCTGGTTGGCATATCTCATGTTGCATCGTTCGTGTGCGCTTAGGAGATGTGATGGGGATCGGGACCACCAACATCAGGCTGAATAAATATGATGCGTATCTTCCCAGCATTGCATCCCACACACTCACACGATTGTTAAAAGACTTGGGGCGTGATTTCCCAGGGTTAAAGAAGAGAGAGAAGGGCTAAACATTATCATAATTATTGTGACCGTCACGTATCATTAACACATTCCAATAATTGGCTGCAACTGGACCGGAATCGGTACGTACGAATAGGAGGAAATTAAACCTTCCTCAAGATAGCCGAGCTTGGTGTCGTGTGAGGCGGTGCTTCGAAAGAGATTAATTGACTCCAATTAACCAAGCTTTAATGCTGCCTATCCTGCTCAATGCTTAATCGGAGTGGATATAACACATTTTTAACATGATATTTGAGTAGGCAGAGGAGATTGTGTAGACAGTATAACCGGTGTACGCACTCTTTCAACCACTTTTCAACTGTCATCGTACAAACCTTACAACACGCAACCGTCGGAAGAATACAAATTGGATGATTTGATCTAACCCGCAAGAAAGGTTGCGCTTCCGCTATGTACAAAACAAGAAATAAATATATCCAGTTCCGTGACCTAGTACGACTGTCAGACCTTATACCGACCGCTATAATCAACCTCCTCACGTGTGAAAACATTAATCAAACCGCCAAGACCCGAAAGGGTCACACACATACAGCCACTTCTACAAACTTCCCAAAGTTAACTCGACGAAAACTCCAAGATCCGATTATTCTATTGAATTCATTCCGTATCCACCATTTGGTGCGCTCTGTATGCTTGTGTGTGTGTGTGTGTTGACACAATTGTCGCCAGGCGTTTGCGTTTTTTTTCTCAAACCGGAAGCTTCCTTATGTGGATCGCTACACAAACGCTCTTCCAATATCCCGAAACATCGCTGTAGGTAAGATGCCGGAGACGTGACGCGAGACGCGAGCATTGGGTACAACCTCCCCAATTGTCACACTCTTCCGAACTAAAGGGCGAAGAAAGAATGACTCGCAATCACGCGATAAAATTCATCTTTCGTGTTGTTGGTGCTTCGCGTACCCCGAGAGGCGTACACTTTTGTCTGGCGTCTGGTGAGGACGCGGACGCGATTTTAAATCGCGTTCCGAAGGCACTCTTCTTTGCGATCAGGAACGGAAGCGTATATTCGTTAGATATGCAAATACAAACCGGGCGATGACACGGCGAATGATTTATAGGAAGTGTTTGCTCGGAAGCAAGGTAGAAAGCAAACGCATTTTATGAACATGTGGACTCATGTTGCTGGTAGACTGTTTTGTCTACAAGCAGAGCTATTATCCTTTAGCGGGGTGTTCCAAGAATTTCATGTTCCAACGATACAAAAAGATAGATAGGTTATATCTTCTATCAGCGATCAGTCTTGGGAAAAGAAACCATTTCCCTTCAAAAATCAAACCTTATTACGACTAACGAGCTCTTGTATCGAATATCCACAAGCTTAAGAGCTATTTGACACAACACGCAAGAACCTATATAATCCAAACTGGAATATCTCGTTTTTCTACTTAAATTTTCCTACTCCAAGATAAACTCATTTCGCATCTGGACATGTAACGGAGGTAACATTGAAGACTTGTCTGCCACAGCCGGTAAAAGTAGGATTTAGGATTAACACCAGATCCATCACACAGCTCCCATTGCAACAAGCGTCCAATAGAGTTCCGCATGAAAATAAAACACATATTCTCTTCCCAAACCACCATCTTACCAATTGCGTGGCGACATTTCCAGCTTGTTTTGAATTATCCGCAGTGGGTCTCCTCCCGTCGATTTCTGAACGTTGTTCGAACGATCACGCCTTCCACGCACATTCGTCCCATTGCCAAGACTCATGAAACACTCCGGCTCACCCCGTGCACGCACCCTATTGCACCCAAACCACCTCTACACTACACGCTACACTTTCGATATCGTTATCTCCACCCAAACAGCATGCATATACACCGAATAAAAAAAGGGAAAATTCAAACCGAAAACAAATCTTGCACACTTTACTGGCTGTTCCTGTCAAATTGGAACGATTTTACGCTGCAGTCAACAGTCTCACAGTCCCGTTTTAAGCTTTCATTTCACTTTTTAGATGCTTTCACTAAATACTATAGATGCAGGGAAGTTTGTTTTTTTTGTTCGAAATCATTCATTATCCGTCATTAATTGGGAACGTTCGCTGCATTCCCACTTGCAGGGATTATTGATTACAAAAGATATGCTGTGACCCTTTTCATCTATCAAAAGGGCTCAGCACAAGCAGGGTTTTTGTTTCGTCAACTGTCAATTTGAAATCTGATATCGCTGACAGCTGTCCGATAGATCTAAAGGCTTACATATCGAAAGTTAAAAATTTTGGAATGTCTTCCCGGTTTTGAACGGGAAAATTTGAATGATCAAACTGCTACGTAATACACTACCATTTCTCTTATTTCCTTAATCCCATTTCCATTCCAGAGTCCAAGGGTCCAGAAAGCTCACTAACATCTCATGAACTATTGCAAAAATTTTTCTGACCAACGTGCCAAACGTTAGAACGCATTTGGCAACATTAAATCGCTTGTTTTAATAATCACCTTCACAACATTTATGGACTGCGCCATGAGAAGAAAATAGAATACTACAAATTGTACTGATTGCACCACCATTTTGCGTCCCTGGCAGGTGGTAGACACCGCCATACCTAGTACATTCTATGCAATCAAAAGTGAAAATATGCTAATCATCCTGTCAATGGGTTGCGTACCGGTGGAAAGCTTTTAAAACAGCTGGCGTGTGTTATTTGTACATAAAAACTGCATTTAAAATCAACTGTTTTTGCCTTTCTCTCTCTCTCTCGGTTGCCCCTTGTTTGCGTGTCGTCATGTTCATATGACTCTCGTGATTATTAGAACGGAAAGTTAAAGGCTGCACATCAGCTGGCTCTCAGGCTGCCAGTTAAAAGCGTTCTAAGGGCACAAGGGTGAACGAAACTTGGTGAACTTACTAAACAACCGTAATGAAGCACATGGCAACGTAGCCAACCATTCATATGGTCACGCGCATGTTTTTTCCCTTTCGTAAATTAAATAAACGCATAATAATGCGAGATGGCGTGTCGCCGACTCAGCCCATATGGTGTACGCTGCTGAAACGTTACAAAGATTGAGTAATTTAGCGACGAAAAAGGAACCTCATGTCGACGCTGGAGCAACGTACATCAAACAAAATTACAATAATACGGTGGCTGTAGTGTTGCAACGTGTTAAACCATTTCATGTTAGCAAGATTTCCACCAGGCTCCTGCGGTACAATGTGCCCTCTTCCAAATTGTATACTGTTTGCACTGTAGGATCAAAAATGTAAACACCTCCAAGTGAGACTAATTTAATTTAAGCACTAATCAGCAATTAATCAAACTCATTTTTAAACGTTCCATCACGTACGCGCGCAACACAACAGCGAACTAATCAAATCTCCTCCATTAACGTCTGGCCATAACACATCGGAGGGTAAGCTGGTTGTTTGCATATTAACGCCACTTCTTACACGTGAGGCAGGTTAGAAAACCGGACCACTACACACACAGAGATGGTACTTTTTCCCTTTTGGTATGTTTCACGTCGCGAAAAATAAACAACTAGCTGACGAGCAGCGCGTTTGAGGGTGTTGAAATTTGCCAATAAAATATGCCTCGTGTCGATCACGTACTATCTTTTGCGCTTAGAAACACACAAACATCTCGGCAAACGCTAAACCTCTTAGGCAGGGAGAGCTTTTTTCCCCCTCTTTACTGGTGAATGGCATTTCAATGGCTTATCACAAGGCTACCAGTAGCGATATTTTTTTGTGTGTGGTATGGCGTGATAATAAACCGATTGATAGCTCTGGGTCCTCATTTTAATCGACGCCTGTATTTTAACTGCATTCCAATACTGAAAACGCTCACTCAAATGTTCGTAAGAGTTAAATTTGTTTCAAAATGCTGACATATTACTTTCACAAATGGCACAAACACACACTCACGGTACACGATATGCCGAAAAACGCGACAAAACTCCACAGCACTTTCCCACCCTCTGTAGCGACCCAGCTAGGCTAAACCTGGCAGCAGAAAAGCTTAACGCACTCGCACGCTAATTTTCATAAAAATCACATCAACCGTTCATGCACTGGCGGCCGGAACGAATCCTTCTCTAATCCGGCCGTTTTGAAGCCCTTCGAATCTTTGCACTACACCTGAGCTACATCGAACACCCCTGTGCGGACCTCGTGCATGCACTTCAACGCACTTGAACTGACTCATCGGAGTGACCTCGTTGTGACTTTAGAGCCGCACACGAGATAGCGCTACAGTACGAATCTTCTCCGCGTACGGTACACGGTACGGTCACTGGAGCATGGGCGTCCCCGGGGCCTTCCTCTCATCCCCCGAACCGTTCACCGCGATGTGGGGGGGCCGGCCGAATGCTATCGAATTTCCTTCCACCGATAGCTTCTATCGAACGACTCTCAATCGCTATCATGCGAGTGTGTCATTCGAGCAGATATGACGTTGGCACGCGGATGTGTGCGAGATTGTACGATAATGTTGGAAATTTAATTGCTCAGCAATGATGACACAAATTAAACAATAGTATGGTGGGAGATTCAAATGGGTGCCGGTGTGTGTATGCAGTGTTTACAGATAAAAAGCAAGCAGGAAGTAAATGGGTTCTATCAAAGTATTACTTTTTCGTGTTGCTGTTGTTACAATTTTAAATGCGAAAGAAAGCAAAAGATTCTCAATTTTTGAAATTAAAATAAAATCGTTCAAATTGTCACCAAACATATCGCCGGAAAAGAAATGCTAAGGTCAAAATCGCTACACATAACTCCAGGAATTAAATTGTCAAAGTATGCAAGGCTCTGAGTATGAGAATGAAAAATATAATATTTATGGACATTGAATTATTGAATGCTCCTCGATATATAAAATTAAAGTGAAGCACAACTAAACCTAGCTCAACACCTTAGCAACTTCAAAAACTTAAAAAAAAAATAACCTCCATCTTGGTGTCTAGGTTCTCTTCCAACTCTAGGGATTTCCAAAATCCAACCAAAACACGCTTCTCATATTGCATTTGCTGCAGAAATAAAAAAATATCCAATAAAATAAATCCAACCACATTGGAAACCGAAAACCACGCACTGATTAGCGTTGTTGATGATCGCCCTCGATCGGAAGTGCTGATGAGATTATTATTGTTATTATTTAACCCCTCCGCCGATGGAAAAGGGTAAAATAACATACACAGACACAAACACAGATCCTCTCTCTCTCCACGGAAGAATCGACCGCATGCTTACAGTAAAGCTGTACTTATTACAGATTTTACCTTTTTTCCCTACAGCTGCTACGCCGCCTACAGCTCCAACGGTAGAGCTCGTAAAGAAGGAATAAAATATAAAAAAAAACTCAACCCCAACTTTGAAACTGTTCATTTTGTGAGTGTGTGTGTGTGCGTGTGTGTGACTGGTTCCCTCTTTCTCTCTCTCCATTTATCATCTTCCGAACGCATCACAAATGGCGATGCGCAATGCGGTCAGTACGCGTCAATGCAACCGGTGTAACGGTGTCTCCGGTAGGTAAGTGCAAACTCCAAAACCGCCCTCTATCATCGCCAACATAAACCCTTCGACGAGGGTCCGTCAATCCATGAGGGATTTACAACGTGCTCATCATCATCATTGCGAATTGGACCGTATACCTTAGGAGCTGACCCTTCCATCCATATCTAGAAGAAAGCCCTTACCTCCAGATATAGCTTGACTCAATCTAGCACTGCGGCTTCTTTTAAGTAAATCCTCAACCCCACACACGCGCACAGACACCCAGCTACACACCGTTACTAAATTACTATTGTTTATTGGTGGGCTTCCCTTCTTGCACGCACCCTTATCGAATTGCAATTGGGCCAATCGAAGACTTTATCGTGCCATCGATTAATCGATCGTGGCGATGGTGGTTCGCGCTATCTGCTCGAGGAAGGAGCTCCAATCTAGCCGTCATGTTGAGGTAATCAGAGTTTTCTAATCGCTGTGCATACACACCATGCCCGATTACCGTTGTTTACAACAATCAATCAGAAGGATGTATTCTATTTACCTCGTTTTTTTGGAGGTCTCTTTTACGGCATCCTGCATCAATGATTGATTAGCGGTGCAAGAATGGCATAATTGTTCGCCTTGTACGAATATTGGGGACCACAAAGCAATCAGCTATTAAGATTCCTCCGTCCATTCGGCGCGCATTAGAACTAAATCCTGTTTTTACACGTTTACCGATTATAATACTAACATCAATTTATCTAAACTAATGAACCATCATTAATTTCATCCGGATTTTCGTGGGCTGTGGCTAGCAAGCTATCCACAATATTTCCAAGAAATTCGCAATCTCACAAGAATGATTCAAGCACCAAAGGAAGGGCGGCCGATTTGGCATGACGACTTGCTGTGTTCCATTTATTATTTTAAACCCATCCCAAACTGCTGTTTCCATTCCCGACTCTTACAAGCCAAAGCTCCCAATTCACAAAACCGATGGAGTGCGAGATTGATGGAGTAATTTGAGAAAATTAGCCCACCTAATGGTATTATAATTATGTCTCTGTCCCGCGGAAAAAAAACTCATTTTATTTTGCTTTCGCTTTGCACTTCGCTCTGTATCGCCAAACAAAATCCCTCGCCTAAATAAGCGATGCAAATGATGATATGTTTTGTGCTGCTTAGCTTAAGCGGTATCTGTTTCTTGTCTGCGTATGGTAATTAATAAAAAAATACAGGTTTTAGTCGGAGGCGCAGAGCAGAGTTTGGGATTTCACCCGAAATGTATTGGTTCGTTGCTCCAATGGCTACCAGACAGACAGCTTGCATTGGCGGAATGAGGCTATATGATTGAAATTTTGACAAATTTAACGAAGGGAAAGCATTGCTGATATGATATGCCCAGACGAGAAGGAAATGAGTATCATATTTTACTTCAATTTGTTTCTTTTTTACGGGTTCCTTTTATTTCTTATCGTTTTTTTTAGCTGGGTGAGCTGCGTTGATAGAAGAAAAAGGATTTGTACGTCAATCATCCATTTAAATGGAACCTGCTTGCTGGTGGCTAATGGATTTTGTAACTAACCGAAAACTGCAGCTATTTTTGTACAAGTTTGTTTTGCTTGTTTCCAAACACAATAGTACATATTTAAATGTTTTCTGTGCCGCTTCAGTAAAGGCATTCTTTATGTTTTTTATGTATGGACCACATAAAAAAACTAATTTGAAGCAACATTAGCTAGCACAGTTGAGGCATTGCAGTCTTACGGCAACCATGTCAAAGGAGCTAGTTTACTTCGGAAAAACCCCCCAGAAAGAGTTGACAATATTGTTTTACAATACTTCTTTGATGTGGAAATCGAGTTAGTCGACTAAAATAAGTGTCGTACGAACGATAAACGAATCCCGTAGCATCTGGCTAGCAATATCCACAGGAAATTAAATTATTTCTTAACTTGTTGGCACGTTACATCCCACCCGATTTTGCATTGAGTTTTCTCCATTGTGCAGCTATTTGATACACTATTCGCACAACACTTCGCACAAACCCCCTTTCAAACTTAACCATGGGTAATCAAGTTTAATCAATTAATTTTCGCATACCAAACCCCCTACCTACTCGGGTCAACTTTTGTTTCCTAGCGCCTAGAGCTTTTAAACTTTCGTTCGCAAATTTTTTGTTCCTGCCTTCCCAGTGGACGGCCTCCGTTCGATGCCACTCTGTGCTCGATTGGTTGGACGGGCTAAAAGATGCCTGAGATTGTTTCACGAGCGCCATGTTTCCACTTTTGGCCATTGCAAAAAAAAAACAGCATTCGCATATTTACACTGCAATCTGTTTTTTTTTTATCCCTACTTCGCTTGTTACTCCACTATCTGGTCGATTCTCTGCGCATTTTGCTTTCAATTTCCCTATCACTGACCTCGTTGATGTAAGCATTTGCGCCTTTCCCTTCTTTCTTCTCTGCCCCATCGAAGTGGAGCTAGTGCAAAAGTGCAAACACTTTTCCAGGCCCCAAACATCCTTCCGCACATCACTCCATTTGATGGAAGTTTATCGTATGCAAACGTATCGTGAAGCGACATTGACGTCAGCCGTCGTTGGCTATTTTTAGAGCTATTTTTACTTCGCTCGAATACTAACGAGCTCGGTTAAGAATACAAAAAATTAACCCAAAAAAAACTCTTAATTAAATCGCAAAACAATCAAACATGGCCCCAGCCTGGTCAGTGAGTGAGCGGAAAGAGAAAATAATATTTCGTTAATTAATTACTCCTCACGCTCCGAACAACCGATTGCAATGCTGCAATCAAACACGATGACGACGACTGCACATCGATTTTCCACCGATGCAATTGCTGCAGTTGGAAAGAGTACGGAGGCGTGCAGGAGGATGGTAACATTTTTACCCGGTACTTAATTGATTGATCGATTGAGTGCGTTGAAAAGCCGCCTTTCAGCAAAGGGCCGTCTCCAACGATAATAGACTTGATAAGGCCTCCGAGCAACAATGAAAAGCCCATGTAAATAGTTCGAATAGTCCTTAAATGCCTGCAGTGGTGAATGTTTAGCAGGAAAACATACAAAATTGCCCGAGGATGTAGGCGTTAAGGGTGGTAGTTTTGATTGATATAGTAATTAAGCCCGAAATGTGTATTGCAATTTTCTATTACCTTCTCTGAATACCGGACAATGACTTTGATTGATTGAAGGTGCAAAGCTTTTTCGTTTTTTTTTTTTACTCAAAATCGACAACAGTTTTAAATATCACCTCGAAACGGATTCTGTAACGAAAAAAGTAACTCATAATATCTCCTCTTTGTGCTAAAAAAAGCTCATTTCCTACTTCGTTTAACGATTTTTCATAACCATTTAAAGGGTGTCCGAAACGCGAACGATTGGCATGAAATATTGTTGGATACAAAAAAACCTGATGAGGAAACGATTTGTCTGTTACATTTTTTAATTCTGTTCAGGGCCAGTTTTCCTCATATCCATCATTCTCGCGACGAGTGGGGAAAAAGAAGCCGCGAAAGAGCTGGCCCATCGAATCAAACGAGGTAGCGCCGGCTGACGCATCTTGCGCCAAAAAATTATTATTTGTTTAATTTGATGACCGCGGGCGCGCGTCGATTGATCTTTACGCAACCGATTTTCGTTATGAAAATGATTTCCATTCCCCCGTTTCCAACTCCTCCGACCGTATGATGATGACTTTTCCGAGCCGAGGTTTTTATGCCGGGTGAAATTTAAACCTTCCAAAGATGATACAGCCTGTGGAGGGAAAACTAAGCACGGTGTGATAGGAAATTTAAATCATTAATCTAAGTCGCTACGGCCACCCCGGTCCACGATAGTTTATCATTTTCAAATTTACTTTTGACAAAAAAAAAACGAAAGTGCGTTACCCATTTCATAGGTTTAAATTTATTGCGCGAGAGAAAATTTTGGGGTGGCCCCTTTTTCTCATGCCGCGATCCACTGCTTCACGTGCAGCACGCTGCTCTGCAGTTCATTAAAAGAAACATGAATCTTTATCTCAACCGATTGCCCGACGCCAGCCTGGGGAAGAATGCTTTGCAGGTGAAAAGTGTCCGGAAAGTGACATTCATTTCCAGTACTGTGCAGCAAGTTTCATTTCTGAAGCACGTTCAGTCATAAGTCACGTTTCGGAATGAATTACAAAAGCCGAAACTCAAATTCTTTTTACTTTTACATCAATTACGTGACAACATTTCTGCCGTGGCCAGGTTTTCTGAGCTGTTAAATTATATTGCATAATTAAACATGTCATTAGGCGAGCGGTCGCTATCGTACATTGCAACAATAAACAACATATTAAGCTTACGACACGTTCTACAGAAAATGATCCATATCCATAAGAGCACTAAGAACCGCACCAAGATCAAGGTAGATCAGTTAATGGGGAGGGAAAAAATGCATCCACAAGCACCCTCACCGGACACGTACCGGACATAACACACGAACGCCGGGTGAAAGCCGCCAGCCACCACAACAACAAACCTCTAGCTAATAGGCTTCGGATTAATTATTCCATCGAAGGGTCACGTAGACGTTAAACTTCACAGTTGACAGACCGCTTACCACCGTGGGCCAAGGCGTTATTGGCCCGGTACTCGGTAGAAAGCCCTGGTAGGAAGCGAAACCTTCCAAGAGCGAGAGAAAATCTCAATACGAAAGCAGCTGACTTCGAGCCCATGTGGGGAACTTTCTCTCCACGGTCAAGCCCTTCGTGGTCGTCCAGTGAATCTGAGCTTCTTTTATTTTCGGGCCCGCGATGAAAGATGCTTATTTTGTGATGAGTTTCTACGCTCTTTAACCATCAACATGTTCAGCACCACACATGGAATCGTCCGTAAGAAGAAGGTCAGCTAGCAAGATCTTGAAGATCCTCCTGCCCAGCTTTGCAAAAACGTTCGGTGTTAATAAGATGAATATTGTACGCATACGTACGGCGCAATCGGACGCAAATAATTGGGCCAATTCCGTACGCATCGATTTTGTACGCTTCCGTGGCCACACACCGTGCGGGAGGGCGCTACAAGACAAGCAGCAAGTGCAAATGGTTAATAAAAACGCAATGCCTTTAAGACGTATGCAGCTCAGCACGTCCCAAGCGCCCAAACTGATGCAAGCCAAGAGATCACCCGATCTCCGTACTCTGCCGACGCCAAGTGATAATTGTTCCAGTTAGAGTTCTCTTGTGCTTGTGCACGCACCCTAACAATCCACATCCCGTCGTCGGAGCCTCAACTAGCAGAAGCATCCATCATCGGTACAGCCCTTTTTTTGCCGACGAAGGAAGGTGTTTCGGAAGCCGCCGAAGCTCAACACCCCACACCGTCATAACCTAGAAAGCCAACTCACCATGATACATGAGAGGCAGTGTGGTGCGGTTTTTGGTTTTGTTGTTTCTCCTTGCCGTTACGCTTGGCAGGTTCCAGCGAGTAAGCCATCACTAACGGGCAGGTTTTTAAGCGCGCCGCACCGAAAGAAGTACCGGTTGATATTCGACTGGCGAGATCGCCCAAAGTCCAAAAGTCACAACTCACTACGAGATACCATTCGAAGTTCGAAGAGCCGTTAATTGTCCCGATGAAGCGAGTTCCTTATCGGCAGCCTCTCTCGCTTGGGTTTGGAAGTATGGCTATCAAGATACTCAACAACCGTTCGGAAAATTTGCACTCATAGTGTCTGGTGTCACTGAACTTTTGCAGAACCGACGGAGTAAGTCATTAAGCCAGAATAACAAAATAACCACGAAAGGAAAACGGCATAAGAAAACAGTACATCTGGCAAAAGTATGGTAAATCTTGCGTGTAAAAGCGCGCAAGATTTTAATCAAGTTAGCGCACACGTAACGTATACGCTATCTGTAGAACACCTAAGAACCGCGGGTACCGTGCCGAGGTCCGTTATATCGGCTTTGCTAGTACTCTCATCCCCATGCATGCCAGTATAGTCCGGAATGTCTGGTGGGAAGTTAGCAGCTCATCTGCCTAATTGCCATAACACTGCTTTCGAGTGCTTGTGCCGCCTAGAGTTCTACGCTTTATGACTTCCAATCGGCGTACCAGCAGCAGAAGCTAGCGAGGCTCCATCTGCATAGCGTTTGGTTGCGCTGGAAAGTACAGTTTGGGGAAGAATCGCAATCATTTGCATGATTTCTAACCGCAAGAATCCCATTCTTTCTCACCAAATCAAATCAAGCTGTCATGGAGGGTAATGATACCCGGGTGGAGCTTTTTCAGCTACCGATGGGAGTTGTTGGGAGTTGTATTTTCTTTTCTCCTCTTCCCGATCGTGTTCGTACGCGTGTTCACCCCATCAAAAAAAATCGGGAGGTTTAATTCTCTTCTGCTTTATGTTTGGTACGATTAATGCTACTGGAAAGACTGGCGGTCAAATCCGATGTATACACATCATTAGCGGGACCGTACGATCAAATGTTTAAGCCCACATAAAAGTAATGTTTCATCGGAGCAGTAAACATACGTTCCTTGGAACGCAATTTTCATGTGGTGCAGTTAAAGCCGAAGAGAAATCTTTTGATCAATTGTGTTTGACTTTCGCGTAGAGTGTGGGGCATGCTGCGCGTACATGCGTCTGGGGTTAATACCCTGCGCTTCACATCAAGAATTGTGTTCCTGTGTTTTCTGGTACCTCAGTTTGGGCTTTCTTTGTACTGCTTGAGATCAGGAAGGATTCTATCGGTCTTTGGTGCTGGACTTACGATAGACCAGGATCCTCCATGGACAAACGAAGTTATCAATTATTGGCTAATTGGATAAAAGACTTCACTTACCTTTCAAATTTACACTCCTCTTCTCGTTTAACGTTCGTAACGTCAAAAAGCTTTATTTACTGCTGCTGCTCTACGGCTGATGATGATGTTTCTTTCCTTCTATCGCCACCTACTACAAGCACGCCGGTATGCAGTTGCAGTCCACGCGCTGTAGTTCTCCCGCCCGTGCAAGGTCACTCCGGTGTCAATTTCCGATGCTACACACGAGCGACTCATGCTACCAGGGCTCTGCTGCGACAGCACGAACGTGCTGTAAAACGGGAAAAAACAAGCAAAAGTGACAGTTAGTGCAAGATCGTGAATGACTAACAACAACTGCTACTACTACAGACACGCGTGGTAGCGAATCTGACCGTAATGAGAGCCAATTTAACACACAAAACGAAACAAACATAGACCATAGACAACGGAATCAATGTCAACGCTTTCCCAGCCAACTGAAACGCGCTAGCTGGCCAACGAACTGTACGACAAAATGCATTGGGGCCTCAAAAATGAACTGCATGAACTTGCCAACCACAACCGTGAGCGTTGAGTGAGCCAAATTATCAAAACTGGCGCACACAGTAAGCCCCCAAAACTACTGCTGGCCTTCACTGACCAAAGTCAAACAATAATAAACAATCCACTTCATCCCGGGGCCGGTTTAAGCAGAGGGTTGGGAAATTACACTCAGCCAAACAAAACGCTGATCATCGAACGAACGGAATGCACATTAAGCTGGGAAAATTTACAACGGTGCGTCAATGAATAAAATATGTTTCCCCATTTTCCGTAGCGAATTTGACTCACTTTTTCCTCATCAATGTCACGGCCGCTGTCGACCGTCCGGCGCGGTTCAGTGTTGGCCTTGGATTCGAGCTTGTAACTTTCTTTCACTGCCAGCCCAGGAAAGCATTAAGGCTTAATTTTGCCACGATTTCGTCACTGTTCCGGAAGTGCCACTCCCAGCACCATTAGTGGCCGATTGGATTCTGTTTTGACACTGTCATATTGTTTCAGCAACGATTCGAGAAACCTTTTTGTGTTTTGTCTTTCGGAAGTGTAACTACGCCTGTCAATGACGATAATTTCGGTCACAATCGTTCCGTATTGAGTGGGGTTTGATGGGAGAAAACCCCTGAGTACATTTCGGTTCCGTGAGAAATTGGAGCAACTTGGGTTGATGTTTCACAATTATAAGGCATTAACTATAAAATTGGAAAGATGTCAATACTGCTCTGATCACAAGGTTTTCTTCCCAAAGTGGGCTGATTCTTTAATTTCTCAGCCACATAAGTACAAAACGCCAACACCAACAACTCGAATTCCTTCTACAGGTCCCAATAATAATAATTGTTGCACCCTGGAACCACAACACAACTCCATCCAATCAACGGCGGATGACTAGTGACGGTCGTAAAACGTGACCCTTCATCTTCCAATCATTATTTACCATCTTAAATGTTGACGAATTCCCCCACCACTTCAGAGACCAGGAAAAAAGAACGAAAACAATGGTCACCAACTTAAGGAAAGCAGATCAGAGTCGGAGGCCTGTGTCACCTCCTAGAAAGCATCAATCATTGTCCGGATGTCCGAAAATGATTCGCCCTAGGTCTTTGCGACTGGAGCCAATTGATGGGGCACTAGTGCTACTCGCGAGCATCGGAACGTCCAGTGACAGCGATAGCTTGCCCACCCGAGACGACGTGAAGGAATCCCCCAACAGGCATCGCCCACTTGATTGATTGATGGCAGGAGGCCCCTGTCAGTTTGTGCAACTTGACAAACAAAATGACATTTTTGGTGTATTTGGTTTTTTACTTTTGTAAATGGCATTTGGACATCGTGTTTAGATGTGCTCTAGTTCTTATCGTGTATGAAGTCGATGCCGCTTCATACGTTGATGTCTACTTTAAATCTTAATAGAAAGCGGTTTTTTTTACCGCCGGGAATCATAGCTCTGCTCAACCACACAAATTGCACTCCGTACATATTTGAACCCAAAATCCCAAGACCTCTCGCAAGACCCCGAAAATTTAATTGCAAAACAAAGGATGAAGCTAGCGAAGGTGAAGGTGAAACATGTTGAGGCTTGGCACATTCTCCGAAACAAATCCCCAGCGTGAAATGAAAAGTAAAAAGGCTTAACGGAAAACCAAATTTCGCTACCTTTCTCCGCGAACCAATATTTATCAGTTTCTGTGCCATTGTGTGCCCATCCTCGCAAATACAGCAACAATTGCACATCTTCCCGCAAGGCACACAACAACAGCAGCACTCCATTGGGGGGCTTTGATTATTATTTTTCTTGTGCGAATCTGAATTAAGCTTTCAGCCGTTCGAAACCGGGCCCGAAAACTTCGCCACTGACTAGGCTTCACTTGCGCCTTGTAGTAGTAGTGTTGGATGCGTGCAAAACAAAAAATACAGTAATCCCTCGCCATCCAGTTCCCTCTCGATTCGCGACCGAGCAGTGAAATCGGCAAGCAAAAACTCACCGAGATTTGACTGCGCTTTCGCCGTCCGCCGGCAATCCACCCGGGCGGATGATTTACATAAATGAATTATGCAAATTTGCAAATTGCAACCCGGCAAAAGCCCGCTCACACGGGGTTCAGGTGAGCCTTGGGTGGGTTGGGCGGTCCTGGTGCGAGACCACCCGCAAATGCTAGTTTGCTGGTGAAGCTCGCTCGGTACACCGATACTAGGTTGCACCAATTCGTGTTCATCCCTCAATTTACTATTTCTACCGAATTGGCCGAATGCACGAAAATGAATGATATTTGCCACTGACTTACTTCACTACCTTGCTTTACATTCCGTGAAAATGCATCGTGGGAAAAGTGCATGGCGATTCCGGAATGGGAGGGCACGATAGGTTTGGATGGCATACGATTTATTGTGTGCGCTAGGTTTGATTCACAAATCTAACCCATTTTTGGTAAATCATAGCTAATAAATCTAGATTACTTGTGTGATTAATTAAACCGCGGTATTTAGTATTTTGTATTGTGTTTTGGTATAAGTAATAAACAAATATTTAGGGTAAAAATTGTTATTGAAACTAAATTTTTCACATAAAATTATAATTTTTTGTAATAAATAGGTACAGCAAACTAAATCATGGATAAATTAAGTGACCATGAATATTTCAATTTGAATAGGAGAGCGTCCAAGAAGACTAACCTTACAAGACGGCTCGACTATTAAAAAACTATACTCTTCGTAACACCGAACATGATAGAACCTGATGCATAATTTTTTTGTAGATTTTTTTCGAGATAAAAAATGGGATTTTAAAATTTTCAGTTGGTATAGAATGCTCACAACATTTTAGCCTTCAAAAAACTTGTTTGGATCACCAGTTCTTCAACTTGTATTAGTGCCAGTGAAGTGATATGCTGTCTTTATTGCCTCTAAGCTATAAATAAAATAATCGACCGATGTTAGGATCCGTATAGACTTGTACATCAATACCAATTCTCCATATCAAATCAATGACCGGTACATTTATTTATTATTATTCATTCATTTGGCTCCCATATGCATTGCTCATAATTGTAGGGGGCCCTCACGCCTTTTGGTCACATAAAATATCCACCATCAATAAACCAAACTGCCTGGAAGCCTTACAAAACTCATTTCACACCTCGTCCGGTTTTTCCGCTGAACGTATTTCAATAAACACATAAATTTGCGGATGCCAACCCACGCATCGTGTCTCACATCCCCGCTCACCGTCCGGTTCGGTGATTTAAGTGCCGAAAATGCGACGAAATTTACTGCACTGCAGAAAACGTTTCCCAATTTCCTGCGATGGGCGACGGAAATTCTTCAACACTGTCCGTGGCAAAGCTGTAAGCGGTGGGAAGAGTTGAAAATGGTTGCAGCGGAGGTAACATGCGACGAGAATGGAAACTTCATCCGCCTACCGCCCTACCGATGCAATCGTTGCAAAATTGCATTTTAACCGAAAGTCATCCAATCGATCCGACACGCGGCGCGCCGGTTGAGTTGTCAAGCGCCCGGTACAATTCTCTCGGATGGGTGGAAAACCCATACCCGCCCCACACTCGCCCGCATTTGCCAGGTGAAATGGTATGCAAAATCAATCACCTCTTTCCATCACTCCTTCCCCTGGAGCTAGTGAGAAGGAAGGCTAAGGAAGGTATGGAGAAAATTGTTCCGAGAAAACTTTCCATCTCATCGAATATCCAGGAACTAGCCGGGGACATGCCGGGTGTTCGATGATGGCCGATCCACCTGTGTCGCGACGCATTCAATTGTGACGCTCAATGCATATGCACCAACACTCCCACTCGTATGCCAGCGCGATCACCGGCCACCGAGGGCGCACCTTTCCGGGGCTGGGTCCCAACTTCCTCAAAATCGCACCGTTTTCGCTCTTGTCGTGCATCCTTCCATAACTAATCGACGAGTGTGATTTGAAATGAAATCATTTCCCCAGTTTGGCGCAACCATTAGAGATTCTTCCCTCAAGCGACACCACCGGCACGATCAATCTCGACATCGATTGAGCTGTTTTCGGCTTTCCATTTTGTATCGAATCCCCTCGGGCAGGAATATGCAAAAGAAAATAGACACACCATTAGTGCATAATCAAAATGCCGAGGATGATCGTAGCTCGATTGAATGATCATTTGTCGAATCTGATTGTCTTATTTAAATTCCACCTCTGCTGATGAGGGTTTGCTTTCTTCGCCCCGGTAAGGTCCCTCTCCCGGATGAGCCTCTTCGCTCATGGCTGAACTTCGTGAAAGTGACACTTGGCTCGGGCACCGCAAAACGGCACCACCATCATCCAAAGGGGAAGTGAATATATTAATAAAAGGGAGAAAATCACACTCATCACAAACCCGCACGACATCATCACCGCCATTCGCGGTAAATGAGGCGCACGATCGTACAGCGGTCGCTTTCTACGGTTGTTACGGGAAAAGCACGCGGTGCGCCAGGAAGCACGTACGCATATTTCGGGGAGATGATAACCGATAACAGGGGGGGGACCAGCAGTGGCATCCGTTACTTGGATCGGCTAGCACGGTGGCGTTGACCCGGGCGATCCGTTATCGTTTGAAGAGATATTGTGGTCAGAAAAACCACTGTCTCTTAACGTGTCCCGGTTCACTTCCAGCAAATGGACACTGTTTACCGTCAAGGTCGACTAATTTGGTAACGGATTGCCGAAAAACACACGAAATCTTTAATTGGACAAGTTGCAGTGGTACGATCAATAGGTACAGTTTGCACTGGCCCATTTCGAGCACTAATTAATTATCACACGAGCGAAAAATTAAGATCCAAAGGATTGTGGACAAGGACTGATTTCGGTAGGGTATGGTAAACTTCATAAGATGTGAAGTATGATGAAAGTTTACGTAAAGCAAGGGTGTATTGTAATGCATATTTTTCATGTAAATATGTCTGTACTTTTAATTTACAAGTAGTTATTTATTGCCATTCGTATCGTCTAGTAGTGCTGCTATAAATTGATATAAATTACATAAATTTAACTCCATACATAGACATTGACTTGACTAGTCTTTGTTTTCACATAATAGTTCATCTAAAGGTCCTTCGTTAGCTTTACTTCCTTTTTTACTTGCTATTTATTGAGAATGATTCTTTATTAGTTCTAAGCTCTACTGAGTGCCTTATATTTTCTCTAGTTAGACATACTGAAATTCATTTTCATCTCTTAAAATACTTCACCAAAGTTTTATATAATTTGCTTCAACTATTTTACATTCTCAAGCCCCAATATTAATTGGAGCAGATTAAGCTCGTTCGAGTTATACAGATAAGTCCTATTTTAGTAATTTTATAGGAGCTCTTCTTAAAACGAACTAGTTCAAAATTGTTATCAATTTTGTTTACAGCTTTCACGCAGTGACGCACCGACGGCATGAACTGCTACACTCCCAGCTCATTGCATGAATATATTCCCAGTAAAGGTATGATTGGAAAAAGCGGAGCATTTTCATCTCTACGTACCTGAAACTATATGTTATCATTAATCTTAATGACACTAGAAAGAGGAGCAAACATCTGCGCCCTTTTTGTCACGGACTAGCTTTCTTACGCATAAATGTGCGAATTCCGACTGCCATTTTAGATGGTCAGCATCGGCACCCATTTACAAATGACCATAACAAAGGACACCACTAGCCGAAAGGTAAACTCTGCGGGTAATGGGCCACTTCTACCGCAAATTTTTTTTTTTGGGACCCCACTTTTTATTTGCAAAAAATCTCATAACTTTGGTCAGCAGCATGAAGCGTATGCTGAATGCTCTGGAGTGCACCTACCAGGAGAAGACCTAGTTTACTCAACGAACAGCGGGTGCTCGCTCCTCGAAAAGCCCAACCATGCAACCGAAAACTCGGACACACGATTTAGAGGTGCACTGATACATTTTTTTGTGAAACGCAACGTGTGTGTGTGTGTGATGCTAGAAAAGTCACAAACAACTTTCACGCAACTTACACTAAACGATAGTAGCCCCTCGGCTAAGGCGCGAGATCGTGGACTGGAAAATGGACCACTGCACGGGACGCCTAAATAAACCTACTGGGTGGAGGAGTGCGTCGACGTGATGTGTTACTCAACCGACTGACCGCATCCAGGAAATTGAAGAAATAAAAAAAACCGTCCGCACATGTCCGCCATAGCAATGGCACAAGGTTTACTTTTTTCGCCAACTGTGCCACGCTAACCACTTGCCAAAAGTACCGGTGTGCGAGTTTAAATAGTGTGCCAAAGTTGATATAATCGGGTGCTCCGCAAACGTTAACAATTCGTAATGGGGTTTTGTGGCGTTGAACCAACGAGCTTAACCTACTTCAGTTAATGAGATTTATCCAAGATACTTGTTACTTTTAATCAATTGAAATAAAAGAGATAAATAAAACTGGCTCTTAATACTGCGAGGAAACCACTCAACAGGCGGATAGATAAACAGCAGTCATACGTGTAGACACTATGTAACAAATTGCGAAGAACATTGTCGAGGATAAAGCGATGTGACTACATTTCATACGCACTGTATGCAAATATTATACAACGCGAAGCACCACATAGTAGAACAGCTTCCTTCATTTAGAAACAGTGTTAAGTTATTTGCATGTCAAATATCATTCTCGCGAGACTACGACTACGATCCACTTCAGACCGACCGATGATCGATTGCACCAAGTGCACCAGACTTCGCCCGAACCGAACATGCTACACCATCGCTTCATAGTTTGTTTGTCGTCTCACTTGAACGAAATTCGACCAGCTAACGTTAGTTCGCAGCTTCTACCATCCTTATCGACACACACCACACGCCATATTTGCTAACGAAAACTTCTTCTGCTTCCTCGTTAGCTGATGTACCGCTCCAGTGCAACTGGTGCCGTCGTCTAATGGGAAAACATCTTCAATTCATAACACACATACACACACACACGGAACCTATTCATGCATATGCAACATAACTTGATTGCAAACCATATCAGGAACTCCAAAGCTGAAGGACACCAATGTTTCCCTCACTCGTTTGAAGATTTTCCGAATTTATTGATAGAAAATTTCGTTGGTGCAGCATTTTATCGGTAACATTCTACACAAGTAGTGTCAGGATGCAGACAAAGGGCAGACAGAAAACTATCTCTTCCATACGATAGCCAAACACTTCCACCGGCGGAAGAACTCAATCGAGTGAAAGCAAAATCTTTTTATTGACTCAAACGCATCATCTGCAGCTTTTCGCTGTAACGTGCAAGATGTGCCCGAATAGCGATAGTATAATGGGATGGTGAATTATGCAAACAATCGTTTGGTGCAGAGATCACAGCACATCACATTTCGAGATCGGTGTCAAACCTGATCTAAAAAATGTGAACCGCTGTGATGACATTGCATGAATATAAGAGTGTCAAAAAGAGCCTTCTGACACATTTCCTTTGTAGCATATGAGTCTTTTTTGTGTACTTGCACTCACAAAAACATTGACTTTGGTGATGTAAGGAAATATTATAAAGTACATTGCGTTGTAAAATAGTCATAATCCTTACGATGTTCACAATCTGTCAGAGTTATAGTACTTTAGTATAATTAGTCACTAATAATAATAATATCATTGACAAAAAGACTCAGAAATTCTCCTTTAAAAAATCTAAGTACGGCATCTACCTTTACCAGATCTCTAACAATAGCTCAACTCTTAAGACATTTTTAGCTGATGGCACGGCTCCATAAGTTCAATAAAATCACAGTAAACAATGCTCACCAAACTTTTTTGAAGTACAGATCAAACTAATAAGGCTTAATAGATAGATACGGAAAGCTAGCTCTCAGGCACCCTGGTTATCATCGAGGGTCTGCGCTAAGGAGATAGGTTTATCTGTCATCTCTTTAAGCTTTTTCCAGCGAAGGACGTCCAAGAATTTGTGTTATTCAATATAATTATCCAAACGAACGAACGAACGAACTATCCAATACTGACATCTAGAGCAAGTTCTTTAAGAGAAATTTGACTTCAGATATGAAAAACTTATTATATTAACTATACTGAATAAGACTGCCTTTAGAATAATGCTCTACAATTTGATAAATAACCTCTCTTAAGGTTATCTTCGATAGTAGCTAAATTACTAAGTATTAACACTCAAATTATGAACTCCCAACGTAACTCAAAAACGCTCAATTCATACGCACCGTATCGACAGCGGAGTCTATTAAAAAATCGTCTCCTTTTCTATATTTATTTTTCATTTTATTAAACCTAGTCCATCCTTCCAGAAAAATTGAAAACGCACTATCGTACCCTCCTATCTTATATCGCACTATCACTCGGTACTCTTCTATGATGGAACTGGACTGTTTTGTTCGTTTTTTTTTTCTCACTTTAATCCTCTTTAGAAAACATGAACAATTTCATACATTCGATATGCAGTAACACATGTTTCGGATCCGCTTTCATAAATTTCTGTTTCCGCAAAAAAAAAGAAGCACGGCCTCCAACACACCGAGATGAACTACTACCGTGGTGCGCGTAAACTCGATGCCGATGAGATGTTGAGTTAGGGATATTTTATTTACCATTTGTTAGTGTGTTTTCCTACCATTTTCTCTCTTTCCGTTGTATCGCCAAACTCAGACGCATGTTTCGGTTTAATCAACCGAACACTATTGTTGAAGGAAGCCCAGCAACGGAAACAAGCACACACAATTGCCGAACCTTTAAATTTACACGAAAAACGAAAAGTAAGCAGCAACCAACAATGTCCCGTGTGCGATGCGGTGTGAGGCGAACTTTCCGGATTGCAGATGCGCCAGGATACTGACTCTGACTGTATGCGTACATTTCCGTGGCATGTATTTCCTATGTTGCAATGGGGGCGGGGGGGAAACTCCCGCCTGTAGGAAACATGGAAAAGGTTGTGTCGTGTTCTGTGATTGAGCTGCGATAGGGTATGAGAGATTGGAAAAAAACTGCATAAGCTACAGGACATCGGGCTGGCTGGCTACTGAGGGGTTCCACTCGATTAGGCGTGAGGGCCTCTACTTCCGATGTTCATTTCCGGTCGTACAAAATATCGATCGCGTTCAATACATGCTCTTGCAAAACGTTTTGCATAATTTTTCGTTTTCCATTTCGAATATTAATTTCCACCTTTGTTTACACTACTGTGTGATTGCATCACTTATAACAGACATGTCCAGTCCCGCCAAAACATTTATCAGTTTTGATTGCGCACGAACATCCCAGATACATATGTTTCTTATAATGCTACTCCAACCCGAAACGGGTCAATAAAAATAGAACCTTTCCTGAAAGCAGCCACCATGGTTTCAGAGCGATATTCCTCGAAAATTCAACCCTTCAGCCATGTGCGCTGTGTTGTGAAATCTATGCACGCTGGAAGACACATAAAATAATGCAACCATGCTTACTCCGAAACTGCACATGTGATCGGGTTCAGTTGTCATTGTTTATACAATCGATCGTTTGCTCTGACCGGGGCACCATATAAGCTCTAAATCTGACTCCAGTACACCGTTCCATCGGACGGCGGAACGCTTTGGTGAATGGCTAGCGGTAGTAGTATTATTATTGCCCATGCACCAAATGTTTGGGCAGCCGTCCTAAACGTCAATATCAACATCCAGTGTGGTTGTGATATATTGCCCCCTTTTTTCCCTAACCAAGCTGACACAACAGCTCAGCCACGATGGATGCAAACATAGTGGCAAAGAACGAGAGAAGGTAGATAGCAGCATCAGCCAAACGGCTGTTTACTTTACATAAATTTCACGGAAAGTAAGAATGCTTACGATTATGTTTCGGGTTTTTGAAATTCCATTCTCAATGCACTCTGTTTTATACTTCCAGTAACAATAGATGATTGCAGCTAAATATTACTGGAATTTTTATTTATACATCAGTAACTTCATGCTGAGTAGGAACAGAGTTTTATCACAAACCAACAAAGGTCCATCGTCCAGCATACGCTAATCGTCTACCAGCAGCGAAAACGAAAATCCAATTCAAAATGTACGCCCAACCGGGGAAAAACGGAAATCCCCAATTCCACGCTTATTTGACTGCATTTCTCGCCCGCACCTACACTGTTGACTTTCTACACTGCCACACTAAACGGGAAATAAAACTATCAAACGAATAGATTGGATACCCAGGGCTTCGGCAACCAGCAACCACATAAACAGCCGATACGTTTGCCGAGATTTGTTTCATCTCCTTTTGCTAGGCCCTTTTTTTATAGGCCCTCTTTGATCCCCACTGGTTCTCTTAAATTAAATGCACTCGGCGGGAGATGCGGGTCAAATGGATGCGACACATTCGATGCATTTCGGATTTCTCGCTTCTTCTTTCGCTCATAAAGTAGGGGGATCATAGCATACGAATCACGTAGAACAAGCGTATCGGTCATCTCCAGACACAGGCAAGCACTAGACGTCGCGGCGATATCTCTATTTTCTTTTCTTCTTCCATACTCTACACTCCAATCATCCGAAACAATTCAAACAAGATCTCTTCATCCAGAGGCTCCCGCAGCTCTGTTAGCGATTACTTCTGCTCGCTTTCTGAACCGAGCACAGTTGCGAATTCCTCCATCAATCGCTCAGAACTGCTGAAGTAAAGCACAAAATCTTTCAACCGGGAATCGCTCATGCATGGGATGAAATGTGCAGAACGGCAATAATACGTTCCCATCATTTCTCCACACACGCGATAGCACAGTGCTACACTCGGACATGTTCCGTTCCTAGTGCAATGAGTCGATGCATTTTGCTGTTGGTCCGTTCCTTCGATTCTTTCTGTCCGGACCAAAAACACACTGCAAGAGTGAACTGGAGTGTTACAGATTCCGCGGTTGAAGCACAAGAAAAAAAACCCATCATTCGAAGGTTCGGTAAGCGTAGCATACACACACACAGCATAAGTGATCTACGATGAGTTGGCTTGATTGATTTGTTACAATTGCACAACGTATCATGAGATCATCACACTTCAGCTGTATGCGCTCTGATAAATTCAATTTGCTACCGGAATCTTCCACTAAGGCAGCACACCATTCTTTTTCGTAACCATATTTTTTTGTTCCTTGGAGAGTATTGGAAAGAAAGCAGGGGATTTTTGTTGTCTTAAAGGAATTGGGTTAAATTTAATACGATTCTAGTATGAGCGAATCGAGCGAATTCAGCATCAAATCTCATACGGGGCAGCTGGACGCGCAGGTAAATTTACTTACACATTCTTGAAGTCAAAAATCAGACTCCCGAGGTTACTGTGTGTTAATAATAAACCATTTTGCACACAGAACTGCATTCACAGGTTTTTTTAAAGTTCCTTTTGGACTTGATTTCAAAAGACCCACAGATTCTATCTCTTCCTAAATGAAAAACAACTTTTAACATAAATCGATCCAAAAGATTGTACTTCGCTCCTTCGTTGAGCGCCACAATATGCGCATCTCTTCTACACTCTGAGCCCGCTTATCGTACGCACACACATTGTACTGTACCTTCTATCCGGATATTAAATATTACGAGCGTATCAACCGCACACCTAGGGAGCGTAGGAGCTCGAACGATCCAACTCCATTGTCATTGTGACTTCTTTCATCGTGCAGGAAGCGTAATGGGTTTGTGTCGCATATAAAACCCGGCCCAGGCCCTTCTTTTTGCTCCATCCTTAATAGCACCACTTGGGTGGGACAGTTTAACCGGGACGAAGCATGACGCAGCGCAAAAGCTGCATCTCGCAAAGGGAATCCGGAAATCCATTGTGCAAGTAACGAATAGAATAAACTTTGCATCGTTCAACTTAATCTGATCGGAACGGTATTATCCACGTGGGACGCGTCGCACGCCACAGGGTGGTTTTTGGGCATCTTACACTACTTTGTCCTCTTTTGGCTCGGGCCAGGGTGCTACCAGTTCGTTAAAGAACTACCTTGGGCGAAAGCGAGCTGGAGGATGTTTAACGCCGGCCGTGCAGCGGGCCGTGCGGAGAGGGATAAAACGGGTTAGACAGGGTAGTATGATAATGGAGACGATAAATTTACATTTTTCAATTTTGAACCCAAGCCACAGCGGTCATACCTTGCCTTTGGGTTTTTATTATACTATGCAAAGAAAAAACTTGCTGGATGCGCCCAAAAATCAATTGAATTCCAGCACAAGTACTAAAGAACAGCAGGGTTTAAGGATCGATTTTTCATGTCACCTCTGGTTGAGGTTAGGATGTCCTGATTTAAATATCCTGAGATCATCAAACGACCATTTTTTGGGAGTACATTTTTTAAATCTTTTTTTGTTATTGAGAACATAAACAACAATTCACTCACCTATCGTACACTGTTGCAGCATAACAGTTGTGGGAAAATTGTTTTAAACCACCGTCAAATAACTCTTCTTAGCAAATTTTCTTCCCAAAACACACGATTTCAGCACGGAATCACCCGAACGGTTGTACCTGCCGCTATCCACATCCGGATAGCGATGCCACCAACGGAACCCTTTCGCTCACCGCACGTGGCACACCGGAGAAGCTCACACGTGTTTGGTTTTTCGCGCCACTGGCGCCCTCCCTTACCTTCTCGCCGGTTGACGGAAGGCAAAGTAAACACACGTACGTACGTACACTTCTGAACCCGGTTCGTCCTTCAACGTGGGGACGAACGGTAGAATGAAAGGTCAACCCTTTCCTAGCCCTTTCGTTTTGGTGGCGTTTGCGTTTTGTTTTTGCTCTCTATTTTCGCCTCTCAATTTCTTTTCACCCGGGCCGACGTCTTGGAGCAAAAATTACCGTTTTCACACACAAGCTTTTTCGCACTTCTTCGCACAGCGAATCTGGAGGGCCCGGCACCATCCACCACCGAACGAGTAACGCCACTTATCGCCACCCAGAGAGACACACATACACACACGTACGCCAAAAATTGCTGGGTGCCTTGAATAGAGGCCTCGCTTTCTTATCAAACAAAGTGAAAAACTTTCTTCTACAGCCGCTTCGTGAAAAGCGATTTGTGGGGACAACGACAATTGCACTGTCGTTGTACGGTAATTTTTTTTTGACAAAAGAAGTATTATTTTACCACTATTAAAAATCACGCACGAAAGTCAACGGGACACAACGGTCTGCGCGCATGGGAAAACGACTTTCGCACGCGTGCAATTTTTCGGCCGATGGAAATTTGGAAAATTAAAACACAATAATACTCAGCTCCAGAATGGTTGAACCTTTATGTTCGCGTACACAGTTTGACAAACGATAGTGTGGGTTCGCGTGCAGCAAACGTATTATCAACCCGACACAAGCCCACCCCGGGGCTGCACTTCAGTTAGGAAAACCCACAAATGTAAAATACCGATCGACACAAAACGAAGATCACACACATTACACACGCACGGGAAATGGGAAAAAGCGGTTCGTTTCTCGGTGGCGATCCTTTTCTATTTTCTTCCTACTCTGAACGGCTTCCCCGGCACAACAACACTCGGGTGTAATCGGCGCACGTCGAGCAATGATCATCGGATCATCAATCCGGCCAGAAACACACCATTGATGCGACTTATTCGCACACACAAACACACGCACACATGTGCTCAAGACACACAACGCGGCACAAACAATATAAACAATAGAAAGGCGAAGTAATGGAGTGAAGGAAAAAAGGGTAAAACAAACACAACACGCGGTAACCGAAAAAAACGGCGCTTTTTTTACGACGTGGTAACACTACTCTATTCGTCGTCGGCGTGGAAACACGGTCCACACGTCCACTCGGTAACGTTGCTTTCGTTGAAATAAACACCCGCTGGAAAAACTACGCTCTTGATGCGCTCCAGTCGGCGAGGGGTTTGCAGAGAATCATCCCCCTACTGGCGCACTGGTGAGCCGGTTTGCGCACCGCCGCCAAATGAGAGCGAGAGAGCGTTGAGTGACTTAAGCGCCCCAAAACTATCGCGCCTCGCGGATGGAGAGAAGGAAAAAAAATAGCCACCCTAAAGGGGGAGCATGATAGCTCGGTCGGATGGCTTCAAACGTCAGCAAGAGCGGAGATATCAACCTGAGCAGCACATATCACCCTGTTGTGCAGGGATGATCAACTTGATGTTTGGTGTTTGATGTTGTTCTAGAGGATGACTGGATAACGCCTTTGAAAGAGTTCTGATCTATAACACTTTCGATCCTGTACTAAAAATTGAAAATACTGGAAGCTCACCAAGGTCCCAAGGATTTATTCTAAATACTTCCTGCTAAGCGTTTCCTGCCCAAGGAATCTCTTGTCTCCGTCACTGAATCTTCATGAAAAGTATTAGTTTCTCTCCCTCTTTCTCTCTCTCTCTCTCTCTCTCTCTCACTTAGGTTCCAGCGATTTTTAGACTACTAATTGTAAACTAGTGTATGTGGCCCTTCTTAGTTCCTAAATTCTACGAGCAATAAATGTAACATGTACCATTACTCTGTTTTCCATAAAATGTTCTGTCTAATTAGAGTGACGTTTTATCCCTGCTTTTCACTGTAGTTCCTCCATCCACATCCCATACTCCAAATGCTAATGAAGAATCTCTGATTGACGACCACTTCGTCTTAATCGAACGTCTTATTCTCTCATGCACTCTCCCGACCTTTTTCCGGGTGCTCAGCTGATCGTGTTTGTTTACGTGTTTTTTTACACCCCACCGCAAACTGCATACAAACGAACCGGTTTGACCAGCATGTGACCGACCGATCGAAATCGACCGAAAGGTCTCGGACCCAAACCGAACGTTCACGCTGGAATGCGTCTTGACGCGTCCGCCCAACCAGCATCATCCAGACGCGATTCGTAAGAAACCTCCCGCTGGAAAGGTACTTTGCCCGGCACTTTCTCATTTACCGCTACGATTCGCCTACGGTAATCGCCTCCATAGTCGATGCCCAAGCCCAAGTTCCCGAGATCCCGAGTTTTCCGATTTTCTTTGGCAAGTGGCGTTAAGTTGTTGCTCTGCGCTGCGCTCCTCTACTGTTTCGTCATTTTATCAGACTATGTTGGACCAGTCGGCAGTGTGTCATTGGCCATCATCTTCCGCCTTTTCGTAACCAGTTCCGGACGAACCGGGTCAACCGCCGACGCAAAGCCGCCAGTGCCGCTCAGGGAGGGGAAAATGTGGTCGTTTTTTTGCCACCACAAAACGACAACCGCGAAAAACTATGTCATTTGCTAGTACTGTGCACCGTTGTAAGTTTTTTTTTTTCGTTTGTTTGTTAGCTCGTATGTGCGCTTCCTCATACTCAGGCACAGAGATTCACCGTTTGTTCACCATGGCCACATTACCTTCTCGTTTGATTGCATCTCATCTTTCTCGCACTTTCGTGGGCTTTGTCGTTAGTTATTCTGCCGACTGGTGAACTTTTAATTTATTCCCTTTTTGCTATGCTCTGCAAGTTAAACTTATCCACACAAAAAACCTCACAAGCAAGTTTCGATCCGTCCGTGGTCGTGAAAGCACTGCTACAGCCCTAATGGTGTGCAGTTTCGTTATCTAATCACTATCAATTTTTCACTAATTGCTTACTTTTGCTCACCATGTCGGTACCGATCGTGTCACCACTACCCGTTGCACGAGGACTCCCCCCGCTCGTGCACAAAACAGCAAAGCCCCCCCGTATTAGCATTTACCAGGTGGGCAATAATTATCATTTCTTTTCTCTCACCACCACCAGACACCGAAAAACAAAAACTGAACCACACCTGATGACTCTTGATAATTTTAAGAGCGAAACGATTCCCTACATCGGGTTGTTCCAACAAACAAACCGTCTACTTCCTTTCGTTTTGGTCGACACCTTACGATCGGACAACATTAGTGATGGTTTGTTGACTTTCCAAGCAGAAGACAAACATTGTAATTCCTATTTTCCATCCCCCCAAAAAAAAAAGCCCCCAGCAGTGATTATGGAAATGGTGATTAATGTTCATCTTGTAATCAGGTTCCGAGCGCATCTTCGGTTTGTCGTTAGGCGTGTTTATTTGCTCTCGGTATGGTTCCGGTGATGATAAAACTACGAAACACACAAAAAAATGCGAACTTGATTTCCTCCAGGTTTACCGGCCGCGCCCAAGATTTAGCTCCACATTTGACCGATTTGCTCAGTGAAATGTGGGCCACCAGCACCACCACCAGCAGAGCTTTTGCATGACCATATAATTTAAACGATTTCTGCGGTCGCGAATGTGGAGCGCGGCAGTCATCTGAAGGGCAGCAGCACACACGCGCTGTTCCGGCGTAGCTGTTATGCGAGATTTATTTGTTTGTTTTTAAAGGACACAAAGAAAGTGGATACACATATGAAGGAGAGAAGAAAGGGGGGGGGGGGAGGGGGGGAAACAAAAAAAAGAATGTGGTAGAAAAGTAGTAGAGCAAATCCAATTAGACAACAATCTATCACCAATTCAAACCAAAAACACACAACTCTTGCCAAACGGCTTAAAGATTAACTACTATTAAAATGCAATTTAAAAAGAAATTATTCTCCCGTTTCTGTAGAGTTGATTGAGATGAAATATGTGAATTTTATTCGTCCAACATTTCTATTTTGCTCAAGTCTTACTTTTAAAGACGCATGCTACAAAAATGTTGTCACCCAGGGCAGACCGGTCCTTCGGCAGCCACGGCAGGGTTAAAAGTCAATTTTCGTAGTCTTTCATCTCTATCTGAGCCTTGCTTTACGATCAGTTGCAAATGGAGATTTGTGCAATTCAAGCAATAGATAAGACTTTTTCAGTACATAAAGACATAGTACATAGGAAATTGAATTGAATAAGAAAAACAGCTTCTTTAAACCCTAAATCGAACAAATACACATTGCACAACAATAGGTAATAATACGATTAAATCGCCCAAACCATCATGGCGCAGGATGATGAGGTTTTGCTCAGCGATTTTCAAATTATTTCCGAATTCTTACCATCCCTTAACCAAACCTCCCTCTCTATTGGTGCCTTCTTTCCGCACAAACTACATCCGTTAAGTAATCAACCACCCTCTACGAAACAGCTTTTCCATTATCATTCCAACTGATAAAGCTATCGGAAAAATCACACCCTCACCGATAAGCTAGGCTGATTGTGAGTAATGTTCGATAACGAGAGATTGCTGCACGATCCATCTCCTGATAGCAGTGCAGATCACACCGCGCCAACAATCAAGCAGATCAAGCCCGGCGCACGTTACTCATACGCAACAGCCAGCGTACGACGGCTGTACGAGTTTTGGACAGCAGCAATTGGTGATGAAGTAATACATAGTTGGCAATTTTTGTTCCCACCAAAACATGGAAGGGGGGGGGGGGGGGCTGGTTTGTTTCGCGTAAAGAGTTAATCATCCTCATCATCATCCTTGCGTGTTCTCCGAGCTTTGTGTCCACTCTCTGTTATGCCATCAACTAGATCGATCCGTATCGGAGTGGGTCTCATCAGCGATAATGGTTTTTTTTTTTCTTATTTGGATGGCGGAAATATTTGAAAAACGTTCGTTAATCCAGATGCACTAGAGGATGTAACGTAGACAGCAAATGAAATAGACTGATTTCTTATTTGATCCTAGTAATCTAACCAAAACAAAATTCTTACAAGCCTTGAGGCTTGTAAATTGAGGGATCTTATCCAATAATTTACATCAAGAAACTTATCGTAATTCTTATCGTAAGTCGTGTTTCACTTGAAACAGGCCCGCTCTGTTGCACTGTGCAGATACTTCGATGGTTTGTTCCGCAACCGTTTTATTGGAAAAAAATCTTCCAAACAAGCTCTGAATCATAGATGATTTTTGAGTTGGTATATAACCTCATCAAAGGCACTCGAAGGTTTCATCTTATGGTACCGTGGTATCTGATGTAGATACGTTCTGGCTAGTTCGCTTCAGGTGCAAGAATATCCCACCATGATCCTCACGCACCGTCGCGTACTGAGTGTGGGTGATTGGGCTTGTCTCGAACAGATGCCAATAAACTTTTCCTCGTTCCGGCAGACAAATTGCGGGGTTGAAGATATTTTTTGTAAGCTCATTGTGAAGTCGTGCTAGTATTTTTATCTTTTTTTATGTGTTTAAAATTCACATCTCCTACAAAAAAATCACTCCCCGTAAGCCAACCCGTATTGGTCTTGTTTTTCATAAGCGCTAAGATTAATTTGGCCGAGTAATCGGTACAAGCGAGCGAATTTGAACGACTCATAATCTTATACCCCAATCACCATCAGCTGTGTTCGCTAAGCACATTTCCCGCAGCATCATCATCGTACAATCTTTCTCGCGCGGTAGCATCAGGTGGCAATTTTCCGATCGTACCGATCGAAGCGCGGTCCGCACGTTACGCTCGCACTGTGGGTTTTGGATGTTCATGCGCATGTTACGCGCATTTGATACAATTTCGACCATTCCCGTCCCGTCTGCTGCATTCGGCCACATTTGACCATAGACCCGAGGGGCCACTGGGTCATCCGTGGTTCCGTGCTCGAGACACTTCAACGTTGCATCATTTCCTTGTTGATGGACTCGATTAAAACTGCCCCGAACAAGCGTACGAGACTGATGGGCGTGATGAAGCTCCATTTCGTCAACCGTGGGCCGGGTGTCTCTAACCGGCACTGGATGATTTTAGAGGTACCGAGAGTACCGCAATTAAACAAAAGCGATTAAGTAATCGCTCTCTCTGCATTGATGCACTCGCACTCGACTTGGTGGCGGGTTTGCTACTAAGCACCGAAGGGGTTATGCTTGATGCAGTTTCAAACATTTCCAGGTCGCCGCATCGTGAACCGATGAACGATGGACAACAGAAAGCATTGCAAGGCATGTTAAATGTAAAAGGTGCGAAAGCGCAACAAAAGGAAGTAGTTCAATCGTTCAATCAAAAACCTACACTCCGCTTGCTGGGTGGTGCATAATAATTGGTGCCGGAAGCTTGTAGCTGTAAGCAAAAACACAAACAAGAAACGACTTCAAACAGAAACACCAAAACCGAACATGGACACTGACAAAAAATGAGAAAAAACATTGTGCAGTTAAGGCCAGGTATGCCAGTAATTACCTATTAAAGGCACATAGTGAATCAATGTATTACTGAAAGTTTATCGGGAAACAGTTGAAATATTGACGATATTAAGCATGTAGCTCACGATTATTAAACATGCTTTAATTCTGCTGCATAAAACTATGACTGTGGTCCAGCTTTTTTACCAGCTAATTTACTCATCTTCCATCCGTTACGTAAATTGTGTTAAAACAAATCATACCTCGTCGGTGGAGCAGCCGCGCATAGTTTAGCAGTAACAAAACACACCGATTATCGGCTGCGAACCAAGGTACATGCCCATCAAACACAAACGAATTCCACCACCAATCAAATAACTAATCATCCGATTTTTATCCATTTTTGTTCCCATCTTTCCTTACCGGAGTTCCTACCGTTGTAGCATAAAAGCTAACAACATTGAAGCATAACTGCGTTGAGAAAGACGATAAGGCATTGCGGGAGGAATGCGAGGCTCTCTCGGACTCCGACCGAACCGTCTGCGCGAATAACATGCCCTCAGACATGTGCCGCTAAGGGAGTGATGGCCGATGAAACAGCATCGAAGCCGCAACAAAACAACAAAACTTCCGAACATACATCGTGATATGTGTGGAGTGCATATGCCGGGTAAAACAAAGGAGCATCTTCCGAGGTGCCGAGGAGGACAGTCAGAAACGGTGGCCAAAAAAAAACCCCACACGGTGAAACAAAACGGCCACGAAACAGGAAGGCAATCATAATAACGGTGCAAAACAAATGAAGAGATACAAGTACGGCACGCGGACAGCATTAACGCTCCCTCCCAAACAGTGGCAGTTACAGTGCCAGCTTCTCTCTACGGACATCAAAGGTACACACACACACACCAAAGGAAAGGTATGTTTGGTAGCCCTTCCATTATGCCTGGATGCTCCCGAATGTGGTAACCGTTTCGATCATTAATTATTCCCCGTGGTTTGCTAATTAATTGACATAGTTCCTCTCCGTGCTACGAGGCCATGGGCCTCGGGGGGCAGGACCGGCGGCACATTTCATATACGCGAGGAGGCATCGCGTCTCCGAGAGCTATTAAGATGCGCCAAGTGGTAAGGAAACGAAAGGTTGTTAGTTACCATATTTTCTTTGTTCGGGGGCTCGTTCACTAGAGGGACGTTTTTTTTTCTGACGGTTCGTTCATGTTTGTTTGAACCACCTTTTACCGAACCGGGATGCCGGCAAAAGGTGAAATATTTGCTAATGAGATGGGGCCTGTGTATGCATAAAAGTGTATTTAACGTAACACCGATGCCGACGATCCGCTCGAGGCAGGTGGCCCATACAATGGGTGTGAAGGTAGCACGGCTAGATGGTTTATCGGTTCATCCTGGCTGACTGGGTCTGGGAAAATGACACATCAATTATTCATACGGTAACATGTCTGTTGTTTAATATTTACGCCAAGGTAGGGCACACTTTGCAGAAAACTATTATACCTGTCGTAAAGTGGGCGGTTTTCTTAGCCGATCATCTCCTGAAATTGGATCACGTGATCTTAAGAATCGGCGCCGATCTTCACAACAGCAACGGGTACCAGTGATTCGCTCAAAATCGCACTTTTCGTATGCCAATCATCCTGGTTTTTCTGGTGGATTTTTATCACAGCAATCACTGCTTTTCCATTTGAGCCTATGAAGGTCTACATAGATTTTACTGAGTCGTCCCTAGCATCAAAGAGCTCGTTATGATAGCACCATGTCCATTGTCCTTCCACCGAAAAGGGACCAATAATCCTCCCTTGCATCATCCAGGAATGTAGCTAAGAGAAGTTCGTTAGTTTTGGACAGGTCCTCAAATTTCTTAGGGGAATATAAGAGAACTGGGACTATAAATGTTCTAACCCTGTAAGATTTTTTCCTGCTACTAAGGCGAGCCTCGTCCATCCGTACCATGAAAATGGACCTTGATTGATTGGATAACTACGATTCTGAGTCTCGGATGACCCTCTCGAGCGCAAAATTTATAGAGAAGATAGTCTAGCCCTGATTGGTAGCAAGCAAAGTTTGCTCCAAGATCGCTCAATGTTTTGTTTTACACTGACTATCCTGTCATAATTCTCTTTAAAATCAATGAAGAGATGCTCTGTCATCTTAACGTAGACAAATACAGCAGAATTAATTTATACAACACAAGTGGCAGCGATGTCATAATAGTTATACTGACAAAATTAGCATCCACCAGTACCCACGAGTACTATCATTTGTTTACCATTTAATGGGACACAATCCACCCGGTGTATCCCTTTTAAACTTTGCTGTGACCTGATGTAAGCAAAGCGCGGGCAAAACATCTCTTGCTCAGGATTTTTGCTCTTTTTCTTGTCATTCCACCCCAGCCCATTGCCGGCCGCGACAATTGTGGATGGAATTTGTTTCCATTTTACGCAACTTCTCTGCATGCTCTCATCCCGCTGGGTGCACCGACGAGGAGATGAAAACGCGAACAATACACAGAAGCCCAACGACCCACAAAGTTAAGGGTGTGCAACGCCATAACTCGGGTGCTTTAAATCCCGCACCCGTAATCGTAAAAGGTGTGGAAGAAATGGGAAGCAACCAGGGCGGTGCTTGATGCATTGAAAACATGCAGATGTGGAAAAGTTAAGTTTGTAAATTAGTATGATAAGCTACAGGGAAGATACGGCCGCTCCATGTGGCGTAGGGAACTAGAGCATTCACTGGGAAATGCAGTGCCGATGAGGTAATCAGGAAGCATGGGAAGAAGTCCGTCCAAAAAGGAGGGTCTGTACGGTCGGTGTAACACATTCCGGGGTAAACTGTTTTTTGATGCATTATTTATTTAATTTGTTCTCCTTCACAACAAATGATAGCGGTCTGTGCTGTATGAGGAATGTGCCTGTTGGGGACAAAGCTCGTTATTCATATTTTCCTCACCTACACTCCGATTCACTATCAGCAATACCTTACTACGCGAGATTACGACGCGTTGTTGGCTATTGTTTCCGAAAGTATCTTACAATAATCATTTTATTCATATTTTTATGATGAGCTTAAGGTAGTTTCACTCGATAAAAATTAACATTCTTCGAGCGGATATCATTCCATTGTGTGTGGTGTTTTTATTTGTTAAACTAAACGCCCATGAGAGCGATATTTTTTTCAAATTCAAATTAATCGCTGCGTTATCAAACACCTCGAAAGTAATGAAGAGATTAGAAATATCTAGATTGTACCTTATTCCTGATTTTTTTTCTGTACTGTTGCGCTTAGTTCTGGTTTCCATTTTCAATGGTTTGTTGCATTTTAGCCCCATTTGACTGGATGATAACAACATGATTGATCGCTGTTCACAGAAATTAGCTCATCGTTGCATTCATCAGTTTTTTCGAAAGCATTTGAGTCTGAGGCAAGAGAACATTTTTTTATTATTTGTTAATGTCTTTTGTTTCCTATTTTCATTTAAGACACATTTGATACATTTGATTATGTAAACATTTGTATTTAATATACCACATAACTAATAATTTCAGGCTGCAGGTGCTTAAGACGCAGGTAGGAACAGATATTGAAGGACTGAATGTCTAGCTAAGGATAAAATCAAGTCAAGGAAAGATGTGGTAGTGCCAAGAAAGAAGAACTATTGTTTACTGGAAAATACTCCCTGTAACTTAAAGTTGCATTAGCATGCAGACATACGCCAACAAACTCTACACGACTTCCGGTAATTGCGTCTAGATGAGGATATCCAAATTCATCGAATTAAGTCAGCTACAGTCCGCTAGGTGTCTATAGCAGCGAATATCGTTTCGTTGAGGCAGCTATGCATTGCTAGGTGGCGCTTTAAACAGTACGGAGAACTATTGAAACGAATTCGTTGGTTAATTTTCTAATTTGTATTTTTTAAAAACGAGTCCTTTTTTATAAGTAATTAAGTTGATTACATTCTTTCAAATGTTGTTTACCCTCCAAATGCATTCATACGGTTAGCGAAAATTGAATAACTAATTTGCCTCCTTTCACATTAAAACGAAAAAAAACATTTTCCACATAAAAATGAAGGTAAAATTATTTGTTGTCTCTCATAGAAGGAAAACCAGTCCTACTGTTGGGCAATATTAATATTTTATTGAAATATTATTTTTAAAAGTTCTTTTCAATACAATACACTTACCACTATCCAATACAAGAAAATTAAAAATTTCTCTGTCAAAAGAAAATGAAGTGCATACCTCTTCTTGAGTACGGAGTCGCCTTAAATTTGTCTTTATACTACGCAAGTTTCCTTATATTATTTTATTATCTCTGAGCATTCTATGCATAAAAATTACTTTATATACGAAAAACTACATCTTTCTTCATCAAAACATTGTGCGAAACAAATGCATGAGCGTAGTAGGTCCAGGAGTGAAGTTGTGCTCCAAAAACATCGTAGTACGTCGTTCACGTAGACTTCCATCTGGGCAAAAATTCCCATAGCAACCAAAATAACAGTATATAACCGTGCAATCGCCACCAGCTCGGTTATTATAGTTTTACCTTTCGAACGGAGAAGTTGTTAAAGGAAGAAAATTTAAGAAAAAAAAAGTTCCGAAATTTCCAAGTGTGTTATAAAAGAATAGAAAATATTTTGCTAGAATTTTTACAACTAGAAAAACCACTGAAGCTATCCGGATTGACTCGTGAACCTTTCTGTGCGAACATCATTTGAACATCGAACTACGCCGTGAATCTTGTACGTATTCTTGAAGGGAATTTTTAGGGTACCTCCTCTTCCTAGGTCCGGCCTTGGCCTAGTTTAGTGTTGGTGCCTGCCTCTCTATACCGGAGGGTGATTAGTTTCTGTCAAATAGTGCGTAATTGTGTTAAGAACTCGTTTCCTGATACAAGAATGTTTCCCATTCTTCATCCCTCTTGCAGTGATTTATTCGACAAGTCAATCTACCGAAAATAAAACACCGAAAATGTGCGATCCGTGCTGTGGTCCCTGTGATCCCTGCTACTCCTGCTATCCTTGCGTAAGACACCACTGCTCCTCCTGCCACAAATGTGACCGCTGTACCCTATCCTGTTGCACCAAGCACCGTTATCATTTCTGTTACCTTTGCCTGCGCCATCACTACTAAGGGTCCTAGGATGTTTGCACCTTTCCACTTTGCTTGCTTCGTCCTTGCCTCACCTTTTCGTATTTTTTTCTTTTTCGATATGATCATAGTAGTCTGTGGTGTCCATTGTTGAGTTTACCTACCTAACCTCAAATGTTAAGGGATTGCGCAGAATAATATCGCGTGTGGTTAAAACATCTCATCCCCCACCTGGTATGGTTCCATGTCCTTCCTTCCTTACTGCGATGTGAAACCATCACACACATACGATCATATCCGGGCTAGGAAGAAAAGAGACTCGGCCGTAGACACTACTGTCTACCGTATCCGTAGTTCTCGTAAAGTTCAGCGGTTTAGTGAGCTGCCTCAGGGTATTAGGTTCTATTTCCGAGAACTGGGATGAGCAAGAGCAGTGAGCATTAACCATGAACGTTTGTGTGTTTTGAGTTACGTGTGTTGTTACCAATCAATACTATTTTGCGAACACACAAACTTGGCGCCCAGTACAAGGCAACCTACCATCGCTGTGTGGAAATAGTATTTTGAATTTGGATCAATGCCGCCAAGCCTTCCACCAGTTATTGCACGACCGACGAATTCTGTCGCTTTTTTTTCGTGTATCGTTATTTCGATGATGAGCGAAAACAATGGCAACTGTGGAAGGCCATTCACATTTCAGCTGGTAAGGGGGGAAGAAGTTATACGGGAACAGCCAGATAGGGGGAGAGACAGGAGTAAAAGTTCGTATACCTTTTGAACACTACTGAGGGGTTAAGAGAGGACCTAAAGCACCTAAGTAGCATAGGAGTTGGGGGCTTGTCCTCGAGCGAAGAAAACTTTCGCACCACAGCGAGTAGTGTAGTGTAGTAGGCCATGGATACTGTTCTCGGATTCGCTAGGATTTTCAAGAATGACGTATAAGTTCAAGAATGATTTCGTGTAGGACAAAAGTTGCGCCATTGTTATCTGTTTTGTTTGGAAGAATTTTAATTTCTAATTGTAGGACCACCGTAAAAGAGGTGTTTGAAGGATAGGGTTTGATTTGAATAGTTTCCTCTTACGTCAGGAGTGAATTATTGTGTGGTTTCCATGTACGATAAAAACCGCAAGAGCACCTGTAATGTATAGATCAAACATAGCCCTTCCCGTGATGATCATTTGTGCCGCATCCACTTTCACCCTTAGTATACCATGTCCAGTACAACATGTCTGAAGGAGAAGATAAAGCGATTCATGGGATTAACAAGAATAGATTTTAAACATTCAAATCCAAGATTTGTTTTTAAGCTCATAACTGTGATCCAAATTGTAGCATCTGATATGTCTGTGAAGCCATCTTTTCAAACTGCGAAAGCTATGTGCTCGTCAATCAGATAGATCAGATCTGTAGAGTGAGGACGAGAAAGGTTTATTTTTCTCAAGATTTAGGTTGTTGGTTAGTTCTGTTAGATTCGTAACTCGACATGTATCCACCAAACACCCTCTAACAGTAAACGATATCTAGGGCATTAGAAAACAACCCTAACACTTAGATCCATTCCGAGAATTGCGTGTCGTACGTTCGGGTTTTCCTTTCTTTCATCATGAGAATAATATTGAATTCTTTAAAACAAAAATCCTACTACTACCATCCGTCCAACAGTCGACCCCCCGTTCCCCCTCCTATCTGTGTTGGTGGAAGCGTCCATTGATTGTTTTTGACAGTACCGATACGGTGCACTACACGTGGAACCTGCGTCGCAAGGAACCGAATATTCCGGATATTCGGTACGAAGAAATGTACGATCGTTGCCGGCGGAGAATATTTTAAATCCATCCCCCCAGGCGCTGCATAGGAGTGGGGAAGCGGTGGGGTATGATCATTTTTTTGCTTTTCTTTTGCCATTTATCACGTATTAGTGCGTATAGCTTGTATTACATTTGCACCATTTTTTGTTTCTTTCCTGCTTGCACATTTCCCATTGTTTGCTTGCTTTAAAAATGCACAGGGCCCTTGTGGACCGTGCGGACCCTGTGGTCCTTGCGATCCGTGTGGACCATGTGGACCGTGTGGACCATGTGGACCGTGTGGACCATGCGGACCGTGTGGGCCATGCGGACCATGTGGCCCTTGTGGACCTTGCGGCCCATGCGGCCCTTGCGGACCTTGCGGACCGTGTGATCCTTGCGAGCCGACCTGTCGCACCGCCCACGACCTTAACTGCATGCCGCAGTGTCCCACCATCTGCCCTCCCCAACGATGTGGACCACGGTTCATTACGGTGCAGCAACCACCCCGACTAGTCGCACAGAAGAAGGTGATCAACTGTTCGCGTACGGTGATTGACAAGCACGTCGTTCCGCAAACCAAAGCGATCGTCGAACCGAAGCTTATTTACCAGCCCAAAACCATCTGCGAACCATGCATTATCTACAAACGGCGTACCATTCCGGAGCCAAGAATTATCTACTACAAGCGAATTGTGCCAGATCCGAAGGTGGTCTGCACCCCGCGTGTTATCGTGGAACCGAAGGAGATCTGCACCACACTTGTCTGCCAACCAAAGCCGCAAGTAGTGCAAGTACCTCCAGCTCGGGAGTACTGCTGCGTACCGGCCGGTACAACGTTCTACAAAAATGGCTGCTGTCCGCCCAGTGTCGGTCCGATCTGTGCTCCAAAACGGTGCTAGGAAGCGAGCAGGAGAAGGAACAGAGGTCTCCTTCTCTCCAGAATGTTGCAAAATCCGTTGATGGGTAAGTATGCAAAGGTGTACGAATGGTGGTATGACCGATTGCCGTGTGTAGAGTTTCCAGTTCCGAAAGGAATTGTTTGAATTACGTTACGTGAACGCCATTCCACCCTTGTGTCTTGCCTATTCATCGTCTCATGCCGGAGGCTTGCGAATTTTCATGTGTATTTACGTGTTTTCTTTCCTCTTGCTCCGCTTACAGTCACCAAAACCATGCAAGAGTCGTGAACTGCGAGGTGGCATCCTGATCTCAAACTGCGAGTGTCTTAAGCGTAATGGCCTACAGCATGATTGTCCGCGTTCTGAATGTCAGGTAAAACTATCTTCAAGATGAATCTCTACTCGATGTGTCTGATTAGGAAACATATTGTTACCATTTTTAGGCAAAACCATGCTGCCTCACCAAACCGGAAGCATCCTGCTGCCCATCCCAATGGGCCCGTAGATATCGATTTGTGACGATGGGTAAGAAGAGTAATCCGGTTCGCCCGAAGGTTTGCTGCCTGCCGACTGGTGGTGGTGGATGCAATCCTTGCCCAATCGATCCAACATGCTGCGGCCCAATCTGTGATCCTTGCTGTGGACCATGTGGTCCTTGCGGCCCATGTGGACCTTGCGATCCTTGTGGACCTTGTGGACCTTGCGGCCCTTGTGCTCCTTGCGGACCTTGTGGACCTTGCGACCCATGCTGTCCACCTGTATGTGGTCCTGTTTGTGATCCTTGTTGCCCTCCAGTTTGCGACCCTAGTTATCCTCCAGTGTGTGATCCTTCCTGCAGCGTGCCGTACTGTAAGTATCGTTCAAACTACTAAGTGGATTGTTCGGTTGAATTACTCACCCTCATTGTGCACACATTAGATCCGTTGAAACGCATCCGGTCGGCGGTACGTCAGCCAACGCCAAGACCGAAGATGGCCAAAACCAATTGGTACTGTCCTCCATCGTACAAGATCTGTAATGCACCGGCGCCCTGTCGCTACCAGGCACCATGCAAAGCTCATTGCTATAATGTGGAACAGTTTTGTTTCCGACGTAAATGAATTTGAACACGATTGTATGTGTTAAATTCCTCAAACTATTGGTGAGATCAATCGAGCATTCTATTTTCCCAATACACTAAGTTATTATACAAAAACGAAAGCTAATAAACTATTTGAATTCATTCTTCAGGTGATCCTTGCAGCGATGCTTGCGTGCCCTGCGGACCGTGCTAGTGTAGAAAAGGATAGAGCTTGTGCTTTTGATGCGTGTTTAACACAAACCTTCGGTTACTCACTTCCAAGCCTCTTTCGTAGTGTGCCAACTAAACCAGACCTAGTCTTAGCATCATCGTTAACAAGGGGCGCCCCGTGCTTCGTGCGGATTGGCGACCTCAACTATACTCCGTTCGAGAAAATTACTTGTTGTTTATCTACGTTTCCCGTTTGCATTGAATATGTTGTGTTGTTGAAAATTATAAAACACGTTAAAGCCAGCCTTCTAGCTGCACTTCATTGGCAAGCTTCACCCTATAAAAAAAACGAGAATTGGAAGCAGCATCGCATATGTAGTTATAGCAGACAGAATCCATCAACGTACGAAAAGAAACGCTACCTTGCACAGCTAGGAAAATGTTCAATCAAATAAAAAGCGTATAATCAATTCGGAAATCAAACCTCTGTTCCTTTCTTTATTGATTTTTATTGCTAACGTTCGAAATTAACTTCAAGAGTTTGTAAAGGTTTCTTCTGAAGGTAAGGGACACCTAAAGTAATTTGTAGATTTTCGGATTCTCACACCATAGTATTCAACCCGACAATAGGTTGACTTTTGCTGCGTGCCCGATCATCCCACTTTTTGGCCGCGTTAGCCACAAACCCGGGCCGAATGGGTGGAGAATCAAACTCATCTCGCCCAGAATCTTCCATCCTTCTCGTGCTGGTGCTACGCTGTGAACATCGGCACTCCGCGCTATGATGCGACTCGCTCGGTGAGCTATGGTTTGAACCAAAGTTCGTACGAATAATATTTAGGGGCTTCGCCGGTGGTGGTGGTCTCATCCGATGGTGATTCGACGGTGCACTGCTCATCTGCATCGCTTCCTGATCAAACTTGTCCGCCGGTACGTAGGTGCTTCTGCGTGACGGTTGAATATCTTCGACAAACGAATCATTGTCATGGTAGCTTCCAGCGGGGACGTTCGAGGGTTGTTGCCGCGGTTGATGGCCACCATTGTGTTGATTCGTCGATGGACGGTTTGTCGCGTAGCTTGCCGGTCCCGCATCGCGATAGTTTCTCCGATCGCGGAAATCTTGCCGAGGGAGATATTTGATTTCTTTTCCAGCAATGCGTCTGCTTTCCTCGGGCGCACGAACGTGTGCAAATACTGGAACCTGTGCGGAAGGATACACCTTGCGTTCTACGATGGATTCTGCGCTTCGGTTGAGTGGTGATCCATCTCGATAGTCATGGTGTTCGTGGTGATCTCGGTGATCCCGGTGATCCAGATCCTGGTGCAGCTGTTGCTGTTGGTGATGCAATTGCTGATGCTGATTGTGCTGACTGTTGGGATCCGCCTTGGAAACAATGAATACCGTCGGTTCGGTATCGGTGGAGACATCTTTCTTCATCATAGCTCTATCAGGTGTATCCAGCGCCGTGAGAGCCGATGTTTCGGTTTGCGTCATGTGCGCTGTCATGCGTGCCAACGGATCGGCCAGGTCGATAACGAACAGGATCGCCACAAAGAACGACAAACATCCCAGTATGATGGCATTGTCGTGCAGATCCGGATGGACTTGATCGATCGACGCAAACACCAGTCCACCTATGAGCGTGTGTTTGAAAACGGATTCCATTGTTTATGCTTTTATTGCATCAAGTACAAACGAGAGAGATCGCGTCTTACCTGCTGCAAAAAACAATAGTGTCCCCAGCGATAGTACAATCTTCTCGAACAAGGTCGGACGTGATTTGGCATCGACGCATCTGAAACGATATGACGGGCAAAACATACTTACACGATTAGACCAATCGTCGTCCTGCATTTGATTTGGTTAGATGACGCACAGTAAAATGCAAACACTTTTTGAACGTAAAGAGTGTGTACGTGGGGTGCATGTATCACATTCGTCCGCAACAGATAGACCATTGTTCGGTGCAGGAACATGTGAATTATGCTAAAATTACTGCAACCTCTAGCACCGCCATCTGCCGAGATTTCTTGCGCCAGACGTTGGGACTTCAAAGGGACAACTCGTCAGATCTCTGACCTAGCGCTGTTTAACGGCGGTAAAAATGTCACCACAGTGTGTGTCTCTGTGCGCTACATGGTAATGAAAAGTCAACCATGCTCTCGCTGAACTGTTACGGCATTGGTGAAGAATAATGGTTCGTGCGAAGCAAAAACTGTGGGGATAAACCCTAACGCCACGCATGCGCAAATGCTGAAGGTCATCCCAGATGCTTAGAACTATCAAACAACACATCAAGACAAAGCCTACCCGTTGTGTAGCTCTAAAAAAAATGAACGAACAAGTAATGGGGGGAAAGAGCTTATGTGCAGCGGCTACGTGAGGTTTCTCACCCAACACAGCCTGTTGTGAGAATTCTGTGATCTCACCGAGGTTTTGGACTGAGATCGGGTACAACATTACTTCCTATCAAACTGCATATATGTTTAGCTACAACCGACCACCATTCCTCTCAACGGGGCACAATTTCCCACATGTTCTGCATGAGTTCCGTCTTATTCGGCAATTGTTTTCGACGGTGCGTTGTCGCGAGTGGGTGGGGGACAGACAAACCCTTGGGGACAATAACAACACAACCACAGACACACGAAAAAAGAAAACAAACCATGGCAACAAAAAGGCCAATATGCTTTTAAACATCAGTTTTCCCCAAAGCTTCCCCTTCTCTGTAAGCCCTCTCCGTAGGTGTATCGAGCTGGCTCCTGCCTGACCTTGTAACTAGCATTAATGCGATGACTATCGTGTATCCGCCGTAGACGATGTTGGTAAATGCATTTCCTCCACTGCTCCAGGTTATGTTGTGTATCAGGCTCCATTCGCTGGAAGTAAGTAAAAGAAAAATTTGAGTGAAGTCTAAATCTATAAGGAGCTTTGTCAAGTGTATTTTGATATCCAAATTTTCTTTCCAATTATATGTCCGAGCACCTATAGCAAGCTACAAAATCTTAGTTCTTAACCTTAGTAGAATGCTTTTATTTCATCCAGTATTAATGGGATCTACAAAGCATTATCATTGACAGTTTTTATTTTTCTCTTTACTCTATATTTCAGAATGTTCAATGCGTTAACTACATCAATCATGAAAGTGATGGAAAGGAAACTCTGAGCAGTCTCTTCAAAGTGTCCTTGAGGAAATTAACAAGCGTACGCCGGAGCTCTCGTCTGTTCACTATTAGCCACCGTTACATTAGTACTCTTCTCGTTTTTCCACCATTTAAATTATGCAAATTACCCTAAAGTACACCCCATACTTGTGACGGTGACAAAATAGAGAGGATGTGCTTGCGGCGCATGGGACTTACTTACCGCGATAGCTTCTGGTTTCGCACAAACACACGCCGTGACTCATGGTCGGTGATAATCTTCGTAATAACGCACGCCACACAACCTAACTGCAATTGGAAGCAACGGAAAACGAAACGAAACGATCAGCGCTTACTCACTGCGAAACCCCACTAAGAACTTACTAATTCTAAAAACTTGATCACTATCCGTGCCGCCGGTTTCACCATATTAATAGTTTAAATTATGTCACTTGAAGAAATCTGTTGCGTTGTTTAGCTTTCTAGCACACCGTTGGACAACTTCTGTTAACTAAATTGCGCCCATACATGCATTGCACTGCCCTCAATTCATCCCAATTCATCGCACGACCAGCTACAACACTTTTCACTCAACATTATGTTTTTTTTCGTTGTTGGGCGAACGAATTTTCTTTCTCCTTTCCCTCTGCGATGGAATTCCGAATTACTCCACCAAACACCCTTATCCACCACCGGCACTGCAATCACTTGGGCTGTGTGCGTTTTAATCAAATTTCTTGTTTGCGGCTCGCGAACATGTTCCTCGTCTCACGCACCGTTCAAATTACTCGCCTAAAGCTGTCAGATTGGGGCGGTTGAATGATTGAACGGAACACGGAGCGCCAAGTTGCTGTAGCGCTGATAACACATTTAATCTGTACTTCTGCATCCAAAAACGGCAACCGACCGGAAAGATGAATCGATTTCACACTCGTCAAAACGTTGCTTCACTAATGCAGCAGCAACGCCAACACTAACCCGTTCGAATGTCTACCGAGGAATGGCTTTTCCGATGCGAATGGGTGATGCTTTTTTCCCACCCAAAACATACCACCCCCACCTCGAGCTGAGACTGCAGTTAAGTGTGTGTGTGTGTGTGCCGACTAAACGATAGACAATGCATGTGTATGTCTCTAAGTGTGTACGTCTTGCTTGATAAGTGTGCGTTTTGCACGACTTCCACGAGACAATGCTCTCCTCTAAGACGGGTAGAGCACCAGTACGCTATTAAAATAGTTCCGAAAACGTATGCATATACACTTTTATCTCACCCTTCACGTCGAACGTCAAGAAAAGGGCGTTGGTTCCAATCGGGCGGGTGGGTTGGAGCATTCATCCGTAACCGGAGGTGCAGCGGGAAAAACGATGAATGAACCCCCCGAGGAATGCACACACAAACGCCAGGTGACGATGCGTTTCCTCCGAGAGACCTAAAGAGCGTGCTCCTGTGTGCTTTTTTATTATATTTACTTATTTATTGTCACAACTTTCGATGGTGCATGCAATAGTCCACACAGCGACGGACGGTTTGAGACACGTCTTTTGCTTTCTTTCGCTGGTGGGAAATGTACAACAACGGTGGTGGTTCTTATCAGCTGTGCGGAGAGTGAAGGTGATGGTTGTTGCCGTGGGTGGTGGTGGAACTCGCTTTTCAGATATGCTGCTACCGACGATAGTGAAATGTGAGGACAAATGCACATGAACCTCTTGACTTTTGTGTAACTTATTAGACTTAAAAACTGGAGTGTATGCAATACATTTACCTATATGAAATTCTTTAAATTTTTACCAATACGACACTGTATTTTGTACTGCTTACATATACTGTAGAACCATTCTTCACACGGGAAAACCGGGATTGGAGTCTATTGAAGAATTTCCGTAAGTTTGATAGTCCAGTGACAGCACTCTCTCTTACTTACTGGCTATTTATTTCTATTTTCATTTTTACCTATTTTCAGTTCGAGTATGACGTTGATACTTGGAGGCCGGCGCACTCCTATAAGATTGTCTTTATTTTTCCTCTAAAACTCTTACATATTTCTTCAAAATAACTTTCTTCCTTAAGTCTTCATGGAAGAATTTTACCAGCTTTTCGTTTTTGCTTTTGCTACATTCAGTATTTCACACATGCATAGCAAGCTATTGGATTTTCTTTACAATTATTTGACTACACATAATTTTTGCACGAGACTATTGTCTATTCGAGACAATTCTAATCGTTGACCATCTTCAGACAGTTGATAGCGATCGTTTGAGCGTAAATCAAACCTAAAACAATAAAGAATCTCTTTGCTCTTTGCTTGATAAAAAAATCTAAATAAAAACATGACATTTAGGTCAGACAGTAATTACAACAATTCCTATACACTCAAGGTATGTTAATTCCGATTCAATTGTCGTTGCGGTTGTTCCACCTACAACATACCTACTTAACGCAAAATGAGTTATCACCACCTGAGGGCTTCCAGCTTCATACAAAATATGACAATTGAGTCATGGCTCATTGTATCTGGCACAAAACCACCATCTGGCCGTATGTGTCATGAATCGACCGTTTTGTTTCAATAAGCCCAAACCGAACCCTAAAATAACCTACCGTGTTTCACCCACCGCTCGCTCTGTAAACAGAGTAGCTAATTGCATCCCAGGACGGATGCAACAGAAGGAAGCAGGTGGAATTTTAGCACCACAAATGATATTTATCTTAGCCCGAAACACTAACAGTTTTCTACAGAGCATGCAAATTTTTGAACATTTCGACATACACGTTCAATCTTGTTCGCATGGAGACAGCCCGCCGTTTTCACGTCCGCCTGGCCGTTTGTGGTCAACCATTCCCACAACCTTGCACGTTTTTACACGCGGGGAAAACAAGAAAAAACGGTGTCACATGTCGTTTTAGAATTTCGATAGCAAAAACAATAGACCACAACAATAATTCCCTTCTGCTGACCACCGGTTGGCGCATTTATCCTTCCTTTTTTGCTGTAAAGACGTATTAATTTGATTGATTAAGAAACACCAAATTGTATGCTCAAATCTTACCTACCTTCCTTTCTAACTCTTTGCAGTTTGTTCCTGAGATTTCTCATCGCCCTGTTCCAACTTTTCCTCTTCACGAAAGCGAAAGCAACTAAACGACACCGGAATCGCTGCATTGTACAGAATGTCTTCCTCCTTTTGCCACGGAAGACGGAACAATTTGCCGCGTTTCGGCACTGCGCTCGGTTGTTGCCGATAGGCACACCCTATCGCACGTCCAATGTCGTAATACGAATAGTTATGGTAGGAAAAGTATTCCGGATTCTTGTAGTGGTAGTTCTTGGTCGCATTTCCCGTTGTCGGTATGGGTCCAAGGGCCTGAGGGGGTTGAATGGTTTTTTAAAAATCTATTTTACTCGTCCACTCCATTGCTTTTTCGACTTACATGGTCGTACTCCGTCTCGCGAAATACTTTGGGCGACATTCCGGGCATCATTTCGTAGTCTGCCGGTTGGCTTACCTTCGGCTTGTTACGTAAGGGTGCATCCAAAGGATAGGTGTCCTAAAAATCGGAAGAAAATTAATATTTTTCCTTCTACTTTTACAGAAAGCTAGTTTACTGCAAACAATTACTTCAATTTTACAGTGAAATTTACGATTAAAATATCGCCATGAGCGAGTAATTTTAAGTATCGATGCCATGAGAGCGAAGATTTTAAAACTGCTTGCTTTGATTGATTGTTTTTATTTAAATTGAACTCAAAAATAGCAAAATAATTAAAAATTAAAATAAACTTCAAACAAGATTTTAACGAACTGTCTCGTTCAAGCGCGCCACCTGTCGGAGAGTAGTATCACTATCGTTCGAAGCTTTGACAGCTAGGTGGCACTAGTAGTTATTGGGACGTTTACAGGGTTATGGAAGAATGCTCGTAATCAAATAAATTTGCATTTACTTTAATGGTTAAATGTTTCATTTTATTGTTATTTTGATTTTATCTGCTAGTAATTATAAGTAAGCGTATTTTGTGTCTTTAAAATAAAGTTCGCAACGGACTTCTACACTCAGAAAGATCAGTACAGTTCTGATCTTAAAATGCTTGGTGATCCACATTGCCTCGCTACCAACAGCAACAGTAGCTAGTAGCTTGCAAGTTTATAACATTTACATTTGTACAACACAAGATAGCTCCCTGAACTAACAAAGTTTTATACTCTCACGAGTACACATGTTGTAAATTTATTTTTCTCCTGCCTACAAAAAACGCACCCAAGCCAAATTCAGCAAACAAACCGGGTTCGTGTTTTTTAATGCATCCCTCATCGCTTTGTCCCCGCAAGCACACGATTTGCAGTGCATCAGCAATACGGTAAACAAACTGCCCTTCTCTCCGACAACAACATCATGACGTCCTAATCCTTCGCCTATAATTCTTCACCCACTCCCGGAACCCAGACTTTCGTCGGGTCGGCATGGGTCAACGAAATTCTACAAACAAACCCGAACCGAACCTGTTATCGTTTCCCGCATTCCACACATACACACACACTCTTAGATGCATGTATGATCCCTTCTAACCCAGATCGGTGAAGCCAAATCATAAATTATGTCAGCCGGCTGGTCGGGGGTGTCTTCTTGGATGCCCACGGGAAAGGAGGAAAGAATAAAGACAAAACACAAAGCCTTGTAAAGAATGCAGAATGCGGCATTATACGTGCGACAGTTTGTTGACAATGACCCTTCGTCGCTAGAATGCTGGAACCGTTTTCGGGTTTTTGGGGGGTAACAATGTAACCAGATTTGGTGCGCCGCATGGCCCATGGGTATAATGATTTAATAATCCGGTACGGTGCGGCTGCATCCGATCATACGTTTAGCGGATGAATTATGATGATGGTACACACAAAAGCGTACAGGTCCACCACCCACCCACGGCGCTTCAGTTCCAATATGACATGGCCCTGAAACTTGTGTCTCGACACGAATAGTTTTAACAGCTTCATCGCAGAGTTTTGTTTGTGAAGCGTAATAGGGCAGAGCAACTAGAACAAATCGAACTGAGATAAATAAAAACCGAGACATTCAGTGTAATCCTCGTAGGTAGTTTGTCGCCCATGAAGTTGATGAAGTTATTAGGTTTTTATTAATTTTTATCCCCTCACAGAAGCTAGCAAGTGCAACCGAACTGCGCGTGTAAAACACACTTGTCAAGTGATCTTGCGGGCCGGTTCTTGAAACTAGACACTTATCATGGCGGAGGTCTCACCATCAAGGGTGTCGCCTAGTGTCGCCAATAAACAGAGGGATTTGTATCGTAATTTCTGCGATCTGTCCACGCGATGGGGCGCAGCGGGATTGTCACCGGAACACTGCATGTCACTGCACGCAACGGCACAATGTCGCTCTCACGCAATGTCTGTTCTGGAAAAGAATGTGCAATAACTTAACTTTTATCTAACGCTGCAAAGCGCATCGATGGACGCGAAGGAAATGGCTAAAACAATCAGCTATTAGTTTAATCGATCGAAGGTGTCTAGCAATCGAAGAGGACCCTTGACGACCGGTCGCCCCTTTTAAGGTTGGAACGCATTAAATTGTATTTAAATTTATGCCCCTACTATTTAGCCCGACTAACTTACCCCGCGGAGCCCGTAAGTCCGCGTATCTTTTGGACGTTGGGTTAAAATCGTTTAAATTATCAACACGCCCAACCCGGAGCGCCACACTCATTAAACGTGACGGAAATATTATGCTCCGCCCGTGTTCACCAAAGCCCTGCTGCTTAGATCTCAGCACCAGGGTTTTGCCTATTTATCAACCGTACACACGTACTACACATACTGGCGGCATATTCGGCAAACGAAAATCCTTTTGATTTCCCACACAGTCAGTGAGATGAGACTCTTTTGCGTACTTCCCTGTTTAATGCGATACAAATCTCCTCCCAACTGGGCCAAAGATTAAATCAGTCGTTAAACGATACGATGTGGATCACTTGTTTGCCGTCCGTCCGAAACGTGGGGTTTGAACATAAAATAAAATTTACGTTCTTCCTAGCAATCCTGCTGTTACCTTAGCGAAACCTTATGTCCTCCCTCGCAAGAAGGAAGTTGCAAATTAGGAACCAACAGAAGATAAAAAAAATAAAGCTACCCATAAACCACCATCTCCACTGACTAATTCTAGCTTTATCGGGTACAGGAGGCAAGACATAGAAAAGCCTAATGTCCAATAGAATGGAACCGATCGATATCGAGCAGCTCGTTCGCGAGGTGTTTTATCTTAGATCCATATTTTTATACCATTTCCCTGTTCCTTCATTAGCCGCCGTACGAGAAGCTTATCAGGGAAGGAAACCACAAACAGCAGCCACTTCGAGCGATATTCTTCACAAGAATTTTAACGAAAAAACGATCTCCTAAGCTCCACCTCCATTTTACGATCGTACGATGATTACGGCGTTCCGTAGAACGCTTCGCACCGGTGGTTGGACTTGGAGGAAATTTGAATAATGTGACATAATTATTCGCCGGTCGGCGCACGGCAAACGCACGGACAGACAAAACTTTCGTTTAACACTACCGACGTATTGACTTATGCGCCTTAGACCCCGATATCTTATCGACAAAAATGTTAAAGATTCGCGAAAACATACCGTCGCGCAGCGGCTCGTTAATCAATGTCGTCAAGATGCTTATCGCATCCGATATTTATCATTGATTGTTTAAAAAAAACACCCAAAAATCACCCACTCACACCCACTGCCTAATCTTCGTATCCTAATGCGCCAAATAGGCTCTACACACTCCACTACCGTTTGGCTATCTTAATCACTAACTCCGCCAATCCATTTGTGACAGAAAGCGTGCATGCAAAATCTGGTTTGCACAGAAAAAAAACTATCGTTAAAATTACCATTTAAATAAACGGCATTCATTAATCTTTGCAATCTTTGCATTGAGAAAAAAAATCCATCTATTTTGCTAAACATAAAAACCGAACCAAATTTTTGTTGTTGCGCGTTAATCCGTAAAATTATTAGCTTATCTAGTGCGCGCGCGTGTGTGTGCGTTTTTTTTTTTTTTTTGTTTAGCTCCACATACTGATATGTTTTCGATTTCCTATCCTTTTTGCAACAGAAAATAGTTTGCCTACGGACGAGTAACAGAAGCATAGAAGGGAAAACAAATCGCCACCAGGTTTGCAAATGCGCATAAATTTGCATAGCATACAGGCGGAGAGAGAAAAAAGAGCATGCAAACATAGGTAGGAAAGTAAGAATTGAAAACTACCAATAAGAAGGTGAAAAAACAGATAAAAATAAATAACCTAACAATGTTAAGTGATAAACAACAACAAAAGAATTCGTTCGAGAAATAATTACTCAACTAAATAGTAAAACATGAACATCAGAAAGGAATACTTTGTTATACTTTACATAAATAAAATAGAGAAAAATTGAAAAAAATCGATAAAGAAATTAATCGGCAACGCTGCAATGGGTTGGTAAAACAAATATCCTAACAATATAATTTGGCAAACATTACAATTACTAGTAGTTTGGAAAAATAGCAAAAAAGTAAAATAAAGTAAGAAATAAACGAATTTTAAACCAACATTCAGTGCAATAATTATATGAAACAAAGGAAGCTATTTTGAAATAGAGTAACACATTAACCAAAAAAACGTCGTTAAAAAGAATGTTCAAAAACAAAATAAGAAAAGACAAATAACATAAAATAATTGTAAATCTTTCTTGTTAAAAAACTAATAAAATTAATAAAATATAATTAATTACAAAAAATATAAAATGTAGTTAAAAGAAGAAACCCAATAATTAAAAATTAAATTAAAAAACATTACCGAAACTCGGTAGCTTAATATTCTATTTTTGGTCTGTATTTTCATCTGATAGTTCGTGTTTTGTTAGTTATGTAGTTTATTCTATTTATTTCATATGAATTTTCAATTATTGTAGTATAATTTGAATTCATTCAAAGGCGCCCAAAAACTCTAAAACACTTTTAGCTTCTTATGATTTGTTTTTCTGCCGCTGCTTGTTTTTCTTTCTAAGCAAAACTTCGCTATTCCAAAGCTATGAAAAGTGAAGCAAGCTGATGAGTTTTAATGGATTGGAAAATAATATGCAGCGCTCATTAACTACCACGGCTTTTAAATTAATCACCTGAATATCTTAACTCTAGTGCCAAACCACCCTACCAAAAGGTCTCTCGCTCTTTTTGTTGTTTACCTTTCCAGCCCTTTGGCTTGTAGTTTGCCAAAATAAAATAATAGCCAACAATAAACCACGACCACGGGGTGATTTTCGGATCTGTGTATAATTCATCATCATTGCTCGAACAAATAAATAACCAGCTACGTAGTATCTACTTCCTTCCCATCCAGCGATGCTAATTTATGGCTGGAAAATAAATTCCCACATGACTGTTTTCATCAAAACGAAATAAGCTGTGCAACCGCTTTTACGACCACATTACTGACCACCGGCACCATTCTATTCTCGCGGTGCCGTATGCCGGAATAGTGTGTTAACAACCAACAAGAACCGTCAAACCAGGGGTTGTTTCCAAAATAGGTTTAAAAGGTAAACCCTCCTTCACACCAAACAGCTCGGCACGTGCGGGTTGTTTTCATAATTTACCAATTTCCAAACACTGCGCTTTTCCGGGATAGTTGAAGCAGTACCGGACGGTAGTAAAAAGTCCTGGTACTTCCCCGCCCGGCGAGAATGTGTTTTTGTAATCCGATCCAGGTGTGTACGTTCGTTTGCAGGCGGTCGCTTTGACGCACACGCCCGGTCTGTTTGTGTTTCGCGTGCCAAAAACCGTAAAAGGCACGAAAGTTTTGGCGTGCGAATCGTTTATACAACAACACAAAGATAACAAAACATCCTTTCTTCGTCACATGATCCAACTCTTTTCTCCGGACTAGGAAATCGTTTCTATTCTACACACGCCGTGCACTTTTACTCGCGATCAACCATGAACTACAGTTACCACAGATCGTGCATTAGCATACGCGAAATGAAACTGCATCGCGGGCTTAATCGCCGTTCGCTGCCCAATGTCATTCGTCAACTCAGTCACCTGAATGGGAATGGGATTCACCACAAATTGTGCATTAAAATTCATTAACACAAACGCGCACTCAATCGAAGATTGGTTATCGAACAGAACTGCCAGCCGCATACTGTTTGTCTTACCTCACGTGCCGATCGTTAACACTGTGCTACAACCACTGTGATGTCCCTGTTTACGGGATCCAAGGACGCACCAAATGCACCGATACGCTTCTCGTAGCTTCTTGCATCTCTGGCACGGAGGTTTTAACTTTACTCTTAACGTACTGTGCCTTAATCCATAGTCCAAGCGGACGAACGAAGATGTAGTACAGTATTTCTGCCAGACTTGTGAGACTCATCCCGGACAGGAGTGCTAGTATTCCGCCGAAATTCGCCAGTTCACCGTTAAAGTTCATATACTCTACACGCTCGATGTACAGGTACTTGTTGTCCTTGAAGTACACGTACAGTAGCATTGGTTCCATTCTGAAAAACAGGAGCACAAAGGGGGATAGGTTACTAGCAGCAAGTAGCCAAGTAAATGATCAACTTTTTTTTCATCCTCACACAGTTTTCTCTTCTTTTGGGGGCCTAATCAATATGATCTACGCCTGCTTTAAAGACCGATTTAGTCAAGGATGATTCTTAAAAGATCCTTTAGACATTGAAGTAGCGGAACGTCTACTGCCTGAGCCTCCTTAAAGGATCCTTGCAAGCATTTCATCCCTAAATTATGACCATCAACTCATTCCCTATGCTCTTTAGAGCTAGTTTCTTGAGTTTTTGTTTCATTTCTTCTGATTTTTGCATCGAAACTCCTTAAGGGAAATAAATAAATCGCAAGCAACAGACTTACCCCTTCATTCCATTCTCTCGCTTTATCATGGACGCCAGCATTGCGTCCAAATTTAGCCAATCGTTAGATAGCTCCACATCGTACTTAATCGTTGTGCACGCTGGTAAACAATCACACATCTCCTGCCCCGTATCCAGGCTCATCTCATCCAGCTCCATCAACCGAGTAACGGCCGATTTGTAGCAACGCTTTTCATGCGCACTACACACGCGGGTGGTATTTTCCCGCGGCATAGCGAACGTGACACAACCACACGTTGCCAGCGTATAGTTGGTGAGACACTCGAACTCACAGTTCTGTTCGTTGTACACCCGGAAAAAGCGCAGCTTGCGTTCGTCCGCGAAAAAGCATTGTCTTCTAGGTTGGACGGAAGCAGAGAATTATACGAAGAAGGAAAGATTTTTTCTTCCTTTGGCTGGTACTTACTTCGTGTGCGGATATCGGTGAAGATTCTTCTGAGTGGTTAGCAATCGGGGCTTCACGATTATCGAGACGGCTTGCATCGGCGGCACACGGATGTGATACTCGCTAAGCCGCGGGAACTCGTCCGGTGGGTGAATTGTAATTTTATACCCTTGTAAAGCACCCTTGACAAATGTACAACATGAACTCAACGTTACCTCCTCTACTTAGGACTATTCTTAGCCAAATCTCTACCCACCGAACAGATGTATTCACGATTTTTCTGGTGAGCTTTCATCAGCACAATCGCACCACCCTTAAACCCACCGCTTGCCGTGCGCCTCGGATAAGCCAGCAGATCCTCACCAAACGTGTAACCATTCTCCATCGTCCACCCAGTACTTTGCATCCTGGACGCATGGAAGGATCTAAGCCCTCGCTTCTTAACATCCGGATTTACTTCCCTCTCGCGAAACTCTTGATCAGCCGTGTACAGTTCCGCACTGGACAGCATGTTGAAGCTGTAGCAAATTCCATTTTCCGTCACCTTCCTAGCCCACAATGCTTCGCACGGTCGAAAGTTGAAGCTCCACATGCACGTCACAAACAGCTCATCGTACGGTATGGACATGTTTACCAGCTGTTCCACCACCTGCTCATTATCGGCTACCAATGTTCCGTCGCTGGTCGCACCGCTCGTGCCATAAAAATCATTCTTCGACCGCATTACCGACGAACAGACGTGTGTTAGGACGCGCAGCTTGTGCCACTCGTCGGGCGTGAGTGTTTTGTTTGCCCGGGCCCCTAGAAACACCTTGGTAATGTTGAACTTTTCCACATCGATTCTTGTCTGCGGGCAGATGGTAATGGCTGGGAACGGCAACTTCCACACAGGGATCGGTTTCGCCGAGAAGCTGACGATCATCGGCTTTTCAACCCATTTCTGATGGCCGATAACGATCGCCGATATGCAGACGCTTAGCGAGAGCACCACCACAAAGGACCAGCAGACCCTGGAAGGAAAGGATAAGACGACGAAATAAAGCAAATAGAACTTGTTAGCACACATGGGTGATCTTACCTTTCCGCAATAGAAACTTTGGGATGGACGATGTATGACATGCCATGGCACGAGCTAGACGCGATGTACTCGCGTGCTAGATGCTTCAGAATTGTCCACCGTTGCTCTCGCATTAGGAACCACTTCAACACTGACAGGTGCTCCTGATTGACCATGGCCTAAATATGAGTCTTCAGTTGAACATGCATGTCTAACAACTGGGTGGCATGAAGGAAGGCGTCAACCCAATTGATTATCTTTACTATCAAATGTCCTTTCAACACGGCATGTATGTTATCTTCCGTCTCAATTGTGTGTGTTTTGTTATATGTTTTAAAGTATATTTTTGAGTAGGTACGTGACATTTGGATACTAAATTTAAAATCTGTGAAATGTATACAATTTTTTCTAAAAACAATAATTCACTGAGTGCCCGTGATAAGGCAAACAACAGAGATTAAATGCCTTGTTAATATTTTGTATGTTTAACATAATCTTCACAAGCAGTGGTGACAACACGACGGTAAGCCCTAATACTGAAATATAAATAAAATAAATAATAAATAATTATTCACTGAGTATTGTATCGGGCAAAGTACAAGCTACGCCCTGTAACCACATATTGACCATTCTCTCAGTCATTAATGTAATGAATATTGAATGAATTCGTGCGAAAAATACCTTCACCAAACCTTTGTCAGGATAAAGCGTATTCTTCTGCTTCACCCTTACCATCCAGGGTCAAGCTTTAAAATTAATCCAGCAGGAAAAACTATCACGCAACTGCTACTGGCCATAAAAATGACACCCACCGTGCGCCATAAAAACCGACCCCTAAACACCCATTTAAAATACGGGGAACGACTCATCGCCGTAATCCGCCCTTTCTCTCTCCCTCTCTCTATTCACTGCTTTACTTGTCCCCGGAACCGGATGACGCCGTTAACAATTACCACGATTTAGAGTGCAATTCTGCAGCACATGGACACACGCTGGGACGCACCCAACGGGGCTGCAAATAGATACCGACAAAGCGGTTTAGGATGCCTAGAGTCATCGTTGTTTGATGTCGCTAGGGGCGATCGATCTGTTGTCGGAAGCGCTCTCGAATCTCTCCATCCCAGCAAAACAACAATGGATCGTAAACGGTGGTCATAAAAAAATCGTTTGGTGACTAGTGTGACCATGGCGATTTTTTTTTTGTTTCTTTTGTATCCCCTGATGCTTGTTGGAGCTAATTCAAAGCGCAATGAGACACAAATTGCAACCACGTGTCCCATCGTGGTTGCCGAGACTTGAAGCACAATGCGATCAATTTGCGCGCACGAGTGCAGCGACATGGTTCGCGTTCTTGTTGCGATGATTAATGTTATCTTAATGATCGCTTGGGGGTGAATGAGAGAAAGAACACAAACAAATAAAACCTCGGCGAAAAATGTGCATGAAAAATGGATGAGTTTTGAAAATGTTTGTCGAATTAAAATATGCGAATTATTAACAGAGAAAGAGCGATCCTCGCCCTCGGGCAAACAATGGCGGTAGAAATATTTGGGGAGCCCTGCACTACACAGTCCGTTGCATAAATTTTAACCCATCCAGGCATGTAAAAAAGGTGGTACATAAAACTGTCAATTTCAAAAACCACATAATTCTCACATGCTTACGCTATAATGTTCGCACCATCACCAATCATATATCCTCCAAATCTACAAATCTAAGCCACAGGAAGAATACACCAGAGAGAAAGAAGAAAACACCTCGGTTGGCAATATTTAATAATCGTTTGACAAATGGTTCTACAACCGCGAAGATCATAAATTACGGTCGCTTGTTCGACGGGCCGCAACAAGGCAAAACATCCACCAGAAGATCGAACGCGCGCGACACAGATTCGGTGTTGCTGATAAACTTTGTCCACAGTACACAGTCCTCGAGATACGATCGATAGGATCACATATGAACATTTTTATTAGCATTTTTGCATTTTTTTCTTTGTTTTTCCCCTGGTAAGATGGCGAGAGAAAAGCCTTCCAGAAGGGTGTATAAAATGGTTGCCATCTTTAAAGTGACATTCCAAGCGTGGAACGAGAGACAAAAAAAGGGGACCTTACAGAATAGTTTGAATCTTTATTTACGTTTCAAGCGTGGAAAGCATAAAGCAACTCTTGGTTACGGTTTGTGTTATTTTTTTTTTTTTTTTGGAAATTATAAATTTAAAACCACCTACATGTTTAAGGGACACTTTACGCTTAGGCGATATGACTTAATTCAAACTAACGAACATCGACAAATCATCCAAAACAACATCCAACGGCAGCCCTTAAACTAGACTGCCGCGCGAGCGTGTGTAACGCGGGTAAACCCGACCTAGACTTGCGGTAGTGAAGAAAACTAAACCAATTAGGAAGCGCGTAAATCTTATCTTTACTCACTGATGCTCTAGGGACAGCTTTTATTCTGCCTCTTCTTCTACCACATAGTCCTCACACCCCGCACACACAACCTGTCGTGAACTGGCGTGGTGGCATTGGCGCCGTTTGTCACCCAAATTTACGAGACCAAGCATTTTATCGATGGTGTAAATTTTCGGCCAAAACGGCGAGACACAGAGGGCCCGTTATTGTCACGGCCGGTTTCTAAAAGGGTGTTAAGGTTTGGGGCAGAAGGTAGAAATGATTTTAACAAGATTCGAACACACAATGAGGAGTTGTAAACAGCGTTTCCTTATTCCTTTTGCTTTCTCATCCACTGACACAAGTGAATTTACTTACCCACCAGACGGATCTTTGTAGTAAAACCATACTATTCCGAGTCTGTAATGAGCTAGCGAAAATAAACCACACTCATCACAGTAAGAAACAAGTGTTTTAGCACCGCTAGTCCATAGTGCTAACACAAAATTGATCGTACGTGACCAAACTGCAAAAACAACAAACACTATCGCGGCCCTTTTCTGGTTCCCCGATTCCAATGCGAACGCAAAACTTTGCGTTAATAGTTTTTTATTATCTTATCAACATCGAAAACGAGAAAGAAGTGTCCAAGCACCGGAACCCTAGAGCACTAATTTTGGTCGTCGCGTGGCGTAAAACACATAAAAGATCACATTAAAACCACGGCCCGTTATGGACGGTCAATGGCTTCATCTAGCTAGATAGAAAATGCCATCTCCATCTGAAAGACTAGTCATATCTGTAACTATTTCGCTTGCTCTTCCCCTCTCTTTTGCCTCCAGCAAATTCGGACATTCAATTGCATTTTACGACTAAAGTGTGATGGAATGAAAAAAAAAAGTTGGACAGTCGCCATTAAAATGGCTCCAAAATTCTTGAACTTCAAGCGTCTGTTACGCACAATTTAGGTTGCGTAGACGCGTGATCACTCCCAGAAAAATAAACAAAAACACCAAACAGAACGTACATAAAATGATTTAACTGGATCGAGGACCAATGAAATTGCTACCCTGGCTGTGATCTACTGAGGATCACTGTTTGTGACGCAACGATAGATCGCCATTTCCTTTCGTCTGTCGCTTAAATAAATGTCGCTTCAAGTTCCAAACGTCATACGCTAAACAGTGTAAGTATTGATGTCATCTGGTACAAGGATGAGGTCATGTCACTGTGCTATAATAGCCATAATTTGTACTACTTACATTATTTATTTACCAACTGCTGTATAATGTCGTCCAGCTCCACGCTTTATCCAAGCAAAATAGGCGAGAACAAAAAAAACAGGGTAATCTTCTTAAATATTATCTTTTTTTTCTGCGAGTTTAAATCATTCCAACCGATCCCCATCATCTCCAGCAACGCTTTAATAACTCAATAAAACACAAAATTATAATAAACATTTTAAGACCGATTTACGATCTTCGGGGACGAACGATCAAGTTTGTCCAATCTCTTCATCAGCAATTCGTTTCGTGAGAACTTCCACCGCTAGCGTGGGTGAGAAATCTGTTCCGGAGTTGTGAGTTGCGAACAGTCGACATCAACCATATTTCATTACCTTTACTGTTTACCCTTGGATTGAGCCTCATCCATTTCGCGATCACTTTTTGGGATAAGCTTTTTTTTCCACATTCCATGCGGTATGCAAATTTGCTAATTGCAATGATTGGGAAGGAAATTCAAGCAGATTATAGCGAATCATAAATTTAACTCCTTTCCGTTAGATTCGGAAACTGATTTGATGCGTGCCCCATACGCACGATCAACGCACGCTCTCTCTGTCTCGTTTGGTACAGCTATGTCAATCAGCAGTTTAAATTTTTTTGAATCATCATTGACCTAACGGATCGAATTACGGCGCGTTGATTTCATTTATTATTCATTGTTTGGTTGCTTGACGATTGTTTTACGCACTCGCGCCATCAATCAACCACCGTCGGGAGTTTGATCGTAATAAATCACGCACAAGCGTTGTCGATTGCGTAGGATGAATGTGTGGCAAAAAAAAACCCTTATAAAAGCAACTATGATCAATTAAAACAATCGGTTTTTTGCATCAATTTGTCTCACTTTTGTTTGAATCCACTCAGAAAAGTGGCAACTTCTCAATTTATCTACTCAATAATGAATCAAATAGCGTTGAAAATAGGATTAAACTGATCAAATAGAGCACCACACTGCTTACAAAGTGTTGGCTTGTATTTGTTTAGACTACCCTCTAATCCACCTCTTTTAAAAACACAACAATCCATCTTCAACGCCCTAACACGCCAAACCATCTTAATAGTTTTATTGAACTTATCAAACAGCCATTAAAACAAAAATTAAGTCGTGCTTTCACATTGGCTAGGTCATGGATTGAACTCTACCAAACCCACAAAACTATTCGAAGGAGAAGGAGCATCATCCCAAAAGACATTTTTCTAACAACAAGACAATAAACATAAATCTTTTCGGTACGGTCATAAAATTACAATTTGTGTCCCCTTCTTCAGCAAACACTAATCTTTAAGCTGTGTTCCGAAATGCATTCAAATAACGAAGAGAGAAAACTACATTAAACTTGCTTCTCTCGGTGCACACTGATCTAGATATACTTTTTAACAATTTTATCTTATTTGAATTACTTTAATCAAGTAGAACTTCAAAAACGAAAATTTGTCTTCTCTTTGCTTAACTCATGTTCATGCGGAAGGAAAAGGGGCATTTTTAAAATAGAACTCTTGAGAGAAAACCTATTGTCACCCCAGTGACATTCCATTACGCGTGATTTACATGCGTGACCACAGTAAACCACACAGTTATGGCAGTTACGGATTAAGCCCAACGAAATTCTAAAAATTCGCTGCTCAAAGCATTCCCCACAACCGTTTACGAATTGTTGCGGTTTTCTGCTCTGTTCTAAAGCTAAATAAGTCATTAGAGATTAAAGTTTATCCATTTGCCTTTATCGTACCGTCCGAGGACGTGCCGATTACTCCGAAAAACCTCCCTTTGCCTTACTGTGTCATGTGTGTAGTACATATTTTCTTAGTCATTGGATAAAAGTCCTTTATCTACTCCCTCGCTGCTGCTTTACTCAGGGAGATTCAAAAACGTACACGCTGCTTGTCAACAGCGTCACACTAGCGCGAACCACTAACGATCCACCAGACAGTCGCTGCCAGGTGATTGGCTTTGAGATGCCGACCGGGCGCTGTACAACCGTTAGAAAACATCATCGTCGACTACGTCGCCATTAGTCGCTACAATTTATGAGAATTATTATCAACCAAGCTACGTGGCACGCCAAATTCTTGCCCTATGGGTTTTTTTAGTGCGGATGGTTACGCACGGCACGAAGTCACAATTACTATTAACTTTGGTCTCTTTCGTTTTTTTCTAGAAGTTTGATCGCCAACAATATTAACATAGCTCTATCCGACACCCCAAACAATGAAGGGCTAACACCGCATATCTTCCCATAAATAATTCCAAACATAACAAAGTAATTTTTAAAATATCTTGCTTGACGAACATTGAAATTTGTGTCGAAAAGCAACATGCAAACGCAGCGAACGCCATTTAGCTTGTTGATATCTTAATCCCGAACAATCTTAGCAATGTACTTCGTGATCTCGAGCACGCAATCGAACGCTCAAGCGAACCCTCTGTTATCGCTAGACATTCACACAATCAAAACAATGAATCGTAATGCTAAAACAATGTGCAACATTCGCGGTTTTCAGCAGACGAAGGTCAGCATGGCGCATTATCGTAGAATGGAATTTCATGCATATCTATTTCTTATGCATAAGCACATGCGAATTATTTTCTATCGTGTCAATGTTGCGAATGAATCATCCAGAATCAGCTTCGCATACGCGGCAGGGTTACTAGAAGAGCAATATGTTCAACAAAAACAATAATATCTTGTAATACTTGAATGTATCGATTGAAACGGAAATAAGTCACTCCAACAGTCTATCCGCTCGGTAAAACTCTCAAAACAATCCTCAGGTGGATCTCCTCGGAGCCCCATAGCAGATGTCGATGTGGAACATTGTGCGAAGGAACAGTCTCGTATTCCACACAAAACCTTGGACAATTATCTATTTCATGGATCTTAACGCTGCTATCACATTCTTTAGAGTCGATCGGTCGTACACGATGGAGACTTGGCTTAATGGTATAGAGAAAGAACACCTCTTGAGATACCTACGAAGCAAGGCTTGGAAGACACTTGGAGATAGATTGAGAGAAATTTCTCTTAACTATGATAACTTTTTACGGCTCAGAACGACAAGAAGACACAAATTTTAATAGTTTAAACTGTATTTTTCATACCTGAAAACTACAACTACTGCATGTTTAAGTGATAAAGACTAATTCTTTAATAAAAAATTAGCTCATTCAACGATTATCTTAATAAACGAATATTTAACTAATATGCGTTTCGATTGTGCGTATAATATTTAAAAAATATTTTATTTATTGTAATAAATTGTTTGTTCTTTTTAGTTTCATCTCATATTTTAAGTTTGTTTAGTGACATTTTATTTCCTACAAAATAATATACCTCAATATACACTTAACCACGCGACGAGCCCTGCTATCCGTCGATCTATTAACTCTCTTCACAAAATTTGTTCCCGCGCAAGCTATAGCTTTCCTCTCGTGGGCTCAACTCTTCACCTTTTCTCCACTGCCGGAAGCAACAACCCGCCCGCAAATACGTACCGCCCATCGTTCACTTACTTTCATTCATGCTTAGCGGCCAAAAGCGTCATCTCCGTCCCATCCATCTCACCGCGACAAACATCCCCTTCGAACCCCAAAGACCAAACCGCAAAAGTGCACACGCACAGTTTCTCCCACGGTGAGTAACGCGTCTCATCCGGGCGGCGGTTGCATATACGTTTCGCTCAGCTCAGGCTCAGCTGCTGTGCCCGTGCTCAGCTCAGTTGTTGGCAGGCCGAGCAACGGTACGGTTGTAGTTCCCCCAAGTTTTCCCGTGTGTGTGTGTGTTTGTGACGCAGTGATCCTTGGTGGCAAGTTTGAAGAAAATTGAACGACGTACCGTACTTGCGTGACCAGTGTATTCTTTTTTTTTTGTGCGAAAACCCCCCGACCAGGTGTAGAACAAGTTGTTCGGTGCTCAATTTTCGTGTTCGTGTAACATTTAAAACAAAAGTGGAAAAAGAGGCCCAAATTACAGCATAATTGGTGGTGCGTGCGTTAGTAGTAATTGGGCGTATGATTGGGGATCAGTAAGGGGGAGAAACAGTACAGTTTTGGCGGAGGTTATTTTGAAGATTGCGCATAATTCGATCGTGTTAATTGGGCGATGCGTGCATAGGTTCATTTGCATTTGCGATAGCGCAAACAGTGTCCGAAGGGTGAATAACGTTTTGAAGATATCTCTCTAATGATAGCTAGTGATTAGTAGTGAAGTTGTGAAACTAAACCACTCCATCATACTGCAGCTATTACTACCCGTTGTGAAATCGTGCTCCAAAGTCGTCCAACAAACGCTGGTTCTCCAATAATCGTAAATCAACATGCTAAGGGCCACCGCTGCTCCTAACCTAACCGAGTGTGTGTGATCTCTTCAGGTGTTTGTCGTGAGCCGTGTTAGGTTTTCAACAGGTTCACCAATTTTCGGTACGGTTCGATCAGTCGCAGTGCGATCAGTGCGACAACAAACCTAAACAGCTCACTCGCGCAATAAATTATGCCATGGTCGGGCGCCACCATAGGCCTGTGACATACACAACAAGGATTGTCTTGCATTATCGTTGTGTGCCACAACGACATAAATTACACACTAATGTGTATTAACTGAGGGATAAACTCTGGTTAGGTTCTACGACCATGGCATGATGCCGTCCATTGTGACCACAGCAACATACTTGTTTCTTCTTGTCTTTTTCTTGCAAAATCCGTGCAAGATCTCCCCCAAGCAACACGTGCAAAAAGTGTATCGAATTTGTTTCCCTGTGTTCCGTGTGTGTGTGTGTCCAGTGCAGTGAGTTGTCCTCTATGTTGCAACGTTTTGACCTGGAACACAACACAACAATGGATGCAATTAATTAGGATGACTTTTTGCCGGTGTGCCTAAGTGCCTTGTTCTTGCTTTATCCCGTCTTTTGCTGGTTCAGCCATTAGGCAGTAAATTGTTCTGATCCGTTTGCCAATCGCTCCCGCTGTTAAACTAGTTTGTTTCTGCTTAGTTGATGTACAATTGCACAACGTTTACATTGAGAGACAACTTTAAATTTTGGCGCTACGTGTCATTATTAAGTACTAGTAAAAGAGAACTAAACACGCCATTTTGATCGCCATATTGGTGATAGAATATTTTGTGGGATTTTAGATCAGCAGAATTTACTTCCTGTTGACTAAACTACTCACTAAGGTTATGCGGGGTATTTAACATTTCATGAGATTTATTATTGCAACGTAGTTGGATTATCAGTCTTCGCTAAGGAAGAACGGTCCAGATGGGAATTTATCCACCAATCCTGCGGTGTGATGGGCAACACCGCTGTCGCCTCTACCACCAGACAGCCCCTAAGAAAATGGCGGCTAATCTGGTATGTAAGACTTTGTTGTACACGAAGGATAGACAGCGTGTGTTGAAGGAGCCGTGTGAGGGCCCCAACTTTGAAATATTTGGATTTTTAAATGTCCCTTTTTATATCCGAACAGCTAGAGTGCTTCTGTAACAACATTAGCTTCAAATGAGGCTTTTAAGACTTAATTCTTACTTCGTATATTAGTGTAAATACGGTTAGAACTTTGATCCAATCCTACGTCAATGTTCCGAGGTCGTTTAGATGGTTCAAGATAAATGTCAACCATTTCACCACATAATTTAACCACCCTGTAACCGAACACAACACTGATAAGCAACGGTTTCTAATGCTAATTAGATCCAAAACTATCTTCACCAGCTTGGCCCTCGGTCCATTACACCATGTGTGTCAACCAGCTCCCAACGATCCGACGAAACACATCCCCCGATAAGGCTCATAAATTGTTCGATCAGTCTGCGCGATACGGTCGATGTCCAATGTTCCAACAAAATGTAAACACTAGTACACGTCACCGTCATTGACTTTGCCCGGTATGCCGGGTTTCTGCGATCCAGAAAGCCCGCGATAAACATGCAAATTGTTCCGAAACCGAATAAAACCGACGACCCGTCAATATGCTCTGCCAACTGGCGGCGGCAGCAGCAGCACGGTATTGTTTTACGCTGGGCCGCCGAAAATATCGATCCCCTTGTAAAAAAAAAAAAACGAGTTTATTAAAACATTGACCACCGGTGGTCTTCCACGGGGGAAGATCGCGATGTGATTGAATTCTAAAGTCCGCCAACCGGCACCTAAAAGCTTTCGGCGTTTATTGTTTTATATGCCAACCTGCCACGAGGCGACAATGTGCGAGAGATAAAAACTTTCTACATATTTTTTTTTTGCTTCCTTGGCGTTAATAGCATTCTCCGCGAAATGTTTTTAAAACCCTCACCCATCTCCCTTTCAGTTAAGAAAAACATCAGAAAAAGCCATACATCTTCGATCGGTCGATCTTCGTCGGCCTCGGACAGCAAGCAGATCGGTAAATTAGCATACGATTGGTTGTTGCTGTTGTTGCTTCTGTTGTACGCTTGTTCTCATCAACCATTTGCATTGCAACGGTTTGCTTGGAGTTCGCTCGTTCTTCGTTCGATCGAATGCAATTTCATGTTCAAACCGCTTAGATCGGTTGGTACGTTCAAAACTGTCACACCTGACCTGCTCAAGGTCAGGGCCTACAAGATATTGCGAACCTGCATCCCAACCGACTACACTGTGGGTGTAAGAAATGAATGTAATTTAAACAGTTAAAATATGTCTTCCCTGTTGCAGGAGCTCAATTAGCTTGGGAAGGAAAAATTAAGATAAAAAACTGAAGATCACAGAACCGTTTGCAATTATGTATCGATGTTTATGTCCCGGTTAAAGTACAGTGAGTGTCCTACGATGGGAGAGCATAAATTAATGCTTTTTGTTTAACCAAGCACAAGCAAAACTATATCCTGATAGATGAAACAAGCGTAATATAAGCCATAAACAAGTGATACAAAGTACAGCACAAATTTCGCAATTAATCACCCAATTGTTGCCGTTTTTCAAAGAAGCAACAAGAGACTGAGAGCAAAAATCGACTGTAAAATAATTGGATTGATCCAGAATCGGCAAGGATCGGACATGCTACCTAATCCGATTAAAGCATTAAACCGCTCTACGGAATTGGGTATTGCCGGTTTCACCCACGGTTTAACATCAACTTCACTTAAAATCATAAATATCAGATTATTTCTCACGGCTGCAAGCAAAATACTTTTTGAAATGAAAAAAGCCCACTTTCGCGTTAATTATTATTGCCTTAAAAAACCCATTTTCTCCCTCATTCCGTGTCCCAATGGTAACAATGCGGTTTATTATTGGAATATGTTTAAAACGATCGATAGCTGGAATGCTCGAACACCTGAATATGTGATCTCGAAAAAAAGAAAAGAACACACCTTGACATGGTCCTTCATATTTCATTTTTGATGACGGTACTCCATAAAACTGTCGCCCCACATTCCATACCCGAACCGAACGCGGACAAAATGCATCCGTTTGGACGTTAAAACAGGAATCGAAGCTTTGGTCATTATTCTTCTTGCGCGTACTCATCGAACGCTTCGCCAATGGTGTGGTATTTGAATTTATTTAAATTAATGACACACATTTTTCACACATTCTGTTGTTGTATTAAAATATTTTTTTTTTATAAATGACTTCAGCATTCTGACTGAGCCGTACTTTTTATTACCTCACAAATGATGCCTCTGAACTTTGCCTTTATTTGTGCATTTAGCTTAACCGAAGCGAGCTTAGGTAGGTTGCTGTAAAAAAAAACGAAATAAGTGGCAAAGATGCTTCACCTTACGGACCTGTTTCTGTTCCGGCTTTAAATGTTTCCCCTTGGCACCACATTTTTACGAGAAGCAATTTAATTAAAGCCCCATAAAACTTGCCAACCTTAGCTCGCGGAGGTTTATGATGCATCGTCAAACAGCTCCCTAACGCTTTTAGGAATAACGCATTTTATAGCAAAACCTACGCCAGATGATAGTAATCAGTCGCTATGTTTAGCAAGAAAGAAGGAAAACCTCCAAATCGCCATCCGGTTATTATATTCCCAAACGTTCCCGTTATTATTTCAACCTGGCGCCAGACAAGACATTACCGGTGACGTGCCTGTTCGCGATTTGTTAATTAAATAAAGCCCAAAATCGCTGGAATAATTAGAAGAAAAAATAATAATTCTGTATGCAACCCGCTGGTTTGATCGATCGTAAACCGTTTCAATCGAGTGTGTTCGTATGAATGCAAAACATACTTAAAATATGCTTCTTTTTAAATGTCCAAGAACTGCAAGCCTTTTGCCAACAAAAAAAAAGCCTTACTTCAGTTTGATGAATGCTGTCAATCGGCAGAATGCACGCCACGCTAGCCCCACGTGAGTAGAATTAAAGAATCTCCTGCAAGCATTCTTTCCCGCATTTATGACGATTAACTGGTGTTAACACAGCAGACACACAAACACGTTCGGTCGTTTTCGTGTAGCCGCTTAAAAGAATTAAAAGCGAATAAATTTTAAAACATCTCCGATGGATTTTTTGTTTGCATCCTTTTTTAACAAATTTAATTAATGGGAAGCAAGCATCCGTGCCCATTAAAACGATCTTCTGCCACGAGATATATTGCACACTGTAAATGGTCAATGGTCTAGGAAGCGTTTTTTTTCGCGAGTAAAAGCCTTTACCAACCATACCATAAACGTACTCTAACGTTGACAAATGTTGTAGTACTTGCCGCCATTCGGACCTGCCCCCGTCAGGGTCGACGGCGGATGATTAGATTATTTCGCTATTTGTCATTCGTGTCCAACGCTTCAATTTTGCGGTTTGGCCACGTTTTTTTTTTTTTCGAAGGCGGCAGGCGGCCTTTTTCCCACGCGACATCGGTATCGTACCGATAGTCTAGCTCTCTCTCCTTCCCTGGACCCGCATATGTACAGTGGAATGTTATAATTAAGGGAAGGAAATGCTTGCGACGCTACGACGTGTAGACGACGCTTCTAATCCGTGTGCCGAAAAGCCGACCTCCGATCGATCGAGATTTACATACAGTGGGTGAGTTGTGGCTTGTAAATATAATTTATCATCGTGTGCGTGCGTGCGTGATGATTTGCATACTCGATCGCCAGGGAATTGTTGTGAATGTCCACAAACATCCGTGGCTCACATTCGTCATTAGCGGCACAAGAAGATTCTGTTGTTTGGGGATACTTTTTGTCTCCTTCGCTACACAGGATTAAAATAATAATCCACCAAACATTCACACTATTTCGGAGGGAAAAGTTAAGAGTTGCTCAATGGGTAAGCACACCTAGTGTCCCTTATGTTTGTGAAACAAAACAGACAACGTGCCTATACGGGCGAAACAAAAATGGCGGGATTCGCGGAGGAACCACTTGCGAAGCCGGACATAAATCATACCGGATGACAATTAACAAAACCGCACCGGCAAACCACACTTCATATAAGGGCAGACAAAACAGCAGGAAAAAGAAAGTGTTCCGCATTATACCTCACGCGAAGAGATCACCGAAGAGAGGATCATGTGTGAGGACTCGTCTCCGAAACGACAAAACAAAGACGGAACAGTGATGTTGTGTCAGCAAGAACCACCAGCATCCGGAACCTCAACAACGTTCTGCTCTTGTTCTTCACAGTTTCCACAATAGTGCCCACAATAGTAGTGCAAAGTGCAATAGTAGCGAGAGTCACTTCAAAGATTGAAAACGTGTTAATCGGTGTGGTGAGAACAAAATCGGAAATAGAGAAGGTGTCGCAATTCTAAGACAGCAACAGCAGCAACAAAAAAAAAAGCATGTCCACAAACGCCACCCCGCCACGGAAACGGGGTCGGTGGAGTGGTGGTGTTGGTGGTGATGAAGGACGGATCACTGCAACATGTCGCCGACACGCTCCACAGCACCATTTGTCAACCGGGCGACAAATGATCGTGCGCTCGACGATGCTGGCTGCGCTGCTGTTCGTTCTGACAGGTAAGTCACAATACCCGTCCACCTGGTTAGTGTTGTAACGGGTTGCCGAAAGATTCAAACATTCTTACTGCCCCATGTGTCGAGTCTTCTAGCTGACGGCCGAGTAGGCTGAAACGGGTTGCTATAAATTTCTAATTTATTTTACACATCTCCGAAAGGCACGGGAAACTGCGGTGGGCGTTTTTAATGGAAGTAATCACTTTCTTAAGACGAACATAAATTACAATAATCACGATCAGGAAGCCGCACGTGACGAGCCTTTAGGGTATTAAAGTGGTCGGTACGATCTACACCCGGTGTATCATTTACCGGAGTTTTGTAGCACTACGCTACATGGCAGCAGCAGCACGAAGGTGCTGGAGAAATGGATGGCTTCATTTTTTCGCTTAAGGGGCTGACAAATGAGTGACCATTACTTATGATGCATTTACTAGCTGACATGCCCGACCAGCACTGCTGAAGTTTGCTAACCCCGCGAGGATCGTTTTAGACGAGCGACGGCGAGTAGTTGTAGAGAAATTGAAATTTAATTGCATTCTGTGGGCTATGGGGTTGTAGTCTTTGGTATCGTGTAATGATGCATATAGGGTCCCCCTTAGGCGGGACACGCTTCACCCGAAAAGCATCCTGATGAACATATTGTTTCGCCAGTGTCAGCAAATCACTGTCAGCTGCATTACCTGAGGCATTCTAGGCTCTAAGGTCAAGAAGCATATTTAGCACGGAATGCTCATACCCAGACTGATGCCGGTGTAATCAGCCTACCGCAAACGAGCATTGATTGATAATGGAGAAATTAAGGGCACAAAAAACGAATTCTTCTGTTGTTCGTCGGGGACCACGGAACTTCATTGTTAAGCTAATTTCTCTTCCCAACACTCACAAAGGATACAAAGTAGTACGGGGTAAACACTACTTATACAGCAAGTGCGAAACTTCACCATCGATTTACACTCTTGTTAATGTGCCATTTTGACCAGCTTTAATGGCTGTACTGGACACTTCTTTCGTTCAATCCATTTGATGCCCACTTAACAACGCCCGGTAAGAGATTTTGTCAACAGCGTTTAACTTTAGCGCCTGTGCTTCACACGAGAGGTTTACATTCGCGGTGCCAATTTGCCATTTGCCCTAATGCTTGGACGCTTCTTCATCACGGCAACGATCGCTAACTCTGCACTCTTCACACCAATGTTTATGATGAAGTATATCGGTAAACATTGGTAACATTATTTGCACAAATATTTATCCAACAAGCGACTTCCCAGTTAAACTCCTTAAACGCCAAACGATAATCCGTGCGTGCATTAATGGAGAATGAAGGAACAAACAATCGAACTTGCAATAATAAGCCGTGTAAACTTCATTAAGGCAAAACTTCCCCACTTTCCCGATACATGCTGAAACATTTATAATAATTACAAAGCCACGAAGTTGCCACGCGATTGTCGCTAAGCGAAAGAGTAATTAAATTATCATTTGAATGGCCTTTGGTTAAATTAAATCGTTTTATTATGCAAACGCTAACTAACGCATATCGGTTGACCCTTCTTCCAAGGCGGCCGGTAACCTACATCACATAATTAAATTCGATTCGATCCGTGGAACCCCTCTGTAAGGAAACAATGGATTTTAGAGAACCGATAGATGGACACGATAGAGTTTTGTACCGTCAAGCAAACGCCTAGCGCTATCACTAGGCGACACTGGCACGATCACTAGACGTTCCAAAATAAAAAAAAAATCGATCGATACCCACGATGATGATGATCCTCCAACATTTTTACTGCTTCTTCTCAGCAGCAACAGACGCTCGCATTTAAATGAGGTGTCAATAGCGTGCCCCATTCCGGGGGCCTGTTACGCACGTGAAAACCCGCGCACAGTTTCAACCCGGCCGGGTAGGAAGATTTCCAAAAATAAGCATAAAGCTTCATAAAGTGATTTGTGAGGCGGTCCTCCCAGATACACCCAAAGTCATAATAAAACTGCGCCGAACGGATCCGCATGCAATACACGACGACGCCAAACCTTTTTCAAGGTCTTCCAGCTTACTTCTGCTGTGTAGGGATTTCGATCGATTCGATCGATTGTAAAATTTGCTTTCCTTCCAAAACGTCTTTCAACACCGGCAGTGCTAGAAAGTGACTGACCGGCTGCGGTAGGGTCGTTAGTTACTTCACGCTTTGCCGTTCCGATCCGACCAGTCCCATCGGGTGAAGGAAAACCTGCGGCACGCGGCTAACTACAAACAGAGTGCGATAGTCAATCAGCTCTCTTGTTCGTCCGTACGTCCGACACGGTTTGCCTAATTACTCATTCCTTATTTTAGGGTTTGATGGTTTGCGGTAATGTTGGGGGATGGTTAAAGTTATTTTTAACAAATTCTTCCGTTTTAAAATATTTGCAAACCCGTGCGAGAGTGAACAACTAATTTTACAAGAAAGATAAACGAGTTCCCCATCCATCGGAAGATCATTGATCTCGGCATGCCAATAAGTGCAATGCATGGTTTGTTTGGTGATTTGACATGTTGCTGGTGACTTGTTAAATAACAAGCACAGAGAATGCATTTTTAGATGCTAAAACTCCCCTCAGTCTAACTACCTATAGGTGTCTCCAGGGACTGACAGTCCCAACCACAGCAAAACTGTACCAAATTAACCTCATTGACGCAGTCTTGACGCCTGCCATACACACGATATCGAATGTCCGACGAATGCATCATCCTTGCGACCCTGGACCGAGTTTGGGACAGAGTTTGGGGATGCTGTCAGCCTCAAAATCACGCTCCATTAACCTCACTGACCTCGAACTATGCTGCACAGACATGACGGAGACGCGCAAAAGTACGTCTCGATCTTAATAAATCTCCTCTATCTGTCGCTTACTATCGCTCAATGTCCTACCGTAACTATCGAGCGGAGGGAGTCTACGAATGGCCTAGTCTTTCCTGACATAAGCAACATGTTCCGGATGCAACACGCAAACTAATTTACTTCGGGACTAACTCGACCCGACCAGGCAGTTATAGTAATGGGTCAACTTGTGCTCCCCGGGGTAGCCGCTTGCGTAGCTGTACACCGTAGTACACCATCAAGAAGATGACACGTTCCGATATGACAGTCAATTAAAATTCAACGATTGCAACGTTTTTATTTACGCCTATGATTGAATCATAATTTCGCCCGTCATTACTCCCCCGTGATTCGTTGCGGCACAGGCAGGGACGTCTGCATGATGACGAACCGGCTTCGGGCTGTATCGCAACGGCAAGTGGCGCTATACGATACGGTCTGTAGAATTCGCACGCGACACAGCACAGGACGAAACAAAAGCCGACCCTGCCAGAAAACGGTTGTCTGACGCCTTCGTGTCGTAATTTAGTAGGCAAGTGAGCGAGTGGCTTGTTTATCATATGCCGTCGCCACGGTTGGTTGGTTTCCGTGTGTTTGTGTGAATTGGTTAATTGCATGCAAGCAGAGTTCCTCAACAGAACCGGATATCAAGATGTTCAAAGTTGATCTTGCAACATGGTAAAACGTTTCTCTGACAGTTGAAGATGTAACGAATCCAATAACTCACAATAAACCCCGATCGTATTGCTTTCGCAAATTAAAATGTACAACAACCTGTCTCGCAATCTGGTCACAACTTGGCATAATATGCATACAAGGTTTCAGGACAGTAATATTCATTACAATTCCATTTCAACTAATCACCGCAAGTGTCGTTAGTGTGTACTGAACCTTCGTCAATCACTCTACACTGCCCCAAGGCGTCCAAGTCCGAACCCAGTTAGCCCTTGTCAGCATGGCCATTACGTTCCCCCCCCCCCCCCCCTTTACTACGACCTAATAATCTATTAAGCATATCAAGATGTCATCTTGACTGGTCCCCAATCGATGGTAACGACGACCATAGATCACGGCCACAAACGTGCACCGACAATTGTACCAAACCGGACACAAAACGATTTTCCCACTGAAAACAAACAGGACCTAGTTTAATTAGTACGTGTCGCGTCGCTACCGTCGATGGGCGCGGGCTGAGAAAATTAGATTCACTTAACTGACCGCCATCAATCACCATCATCGCTGCTAGACCCCGGCAGCACTTTCACGCTGTTGCACTGGTTGGATTGTTCTAATAACAGTACAGTTTGCTGCATTTGAATGTCTCTATTGAGGCATTGTTGCAACCAGGATACGCTGGCTCGGAGCATCAGCAAAACGATACACAATTGCCCTGGGAGGATTGAATTGGAAACTACAGAGATGGATGACTTTTTAATGCATCGTCATTAGATCACTAGCGAGCCCTAGCGATCAAGGGACGAGACTGAAGGTTGAAGAATGTGATCAATTTCCCTTTTTTTTTTGGTTTTGTTACACTTTTCCACTCGAAAGAATTATCTTCTCAGTTCTTTGCTGAGATGTAATAACATGTCCAAATCCCCACGTATTCCATAATCGCGCATCTTACGTCAATCGTAGGACTAACGATGCATTTAGCAGATCATTTAAGTACCCAGCTGTGAACCTATTTGTGCGAAACTTTCCCCTCATGGAATCCAAATAAACTATTCTGGTTCGCCAGGCAATTTCCCACCTTCAATTCCCATCTGCCCGCGCCTGCGGCCTGCGAAGGGAACGAACGATGCCAATCAAAGTTCGTACATTTTCGCCTACCCCAACGCATGGTCGAGTACTTTTACCGCCTTTTTTCGCGCCCGGTGAGTACAAACAAACAGCACCCTAAAGCCGGCAGGCAGGCAAACATCAATATTGTGGGGTTTTTAGGTGAATGATGTTTATTTAGTAAATTTTCTAGTTGTGGGAGCATGCCGAGAGCACCATCATCCACTTATCTTGGGATGTTTTGCTTGGTTTTGGCATGGCGTGAAGCGTACATTATTAATAGTGGTAAAGACTCTGTGTACATGAGAAATGCGTACGAATTCTTATCGATTTATGAACGAATGCAAGCAAGATGTATTGTGATATGTTGAACTGCACGTGTGACTCTGTGCTAATCACCCATATGTCAGTAAATATTTACTTCGATCGACTAAACCACGATCTGCATCTTGAAGTCATCGTACTGATCCCATCCGGTGACAGTATGGTGTCGAATTTATTAAGCAATTTGATCGATCCGAGTCGATCGATCAAACAATTCGGTTCGACCACATCGAATGACATGTGATGAGGTCCAAGCTATTCGTCTCGTTGCGAAACAGATGTATAGGATACCATGGTAACCACAACTTGAGCGTGATCAGACACATCTGCATCGCAGACAAAGCGAGTGGCAGAAAGAGAAATCCTCATCAGGCCAATTGCTTGTGATCATTTCGCGATCGCGAGCGTACGGCACCAAAGCAAAGCATTCCAAGGTCGCGAGGCTGGAAGCTGTACAAATATTTATCCCTATTTCGCTCCCCCCCCCGCTCGCTTGATTTGCAATAAAACAAAATTAAACTGCAAGCTCAAATCAAAGACCGTACATCACCGCCTAAAACCCGCTGCTGGTACTTGTGACGTTCGAATGGCATAAACTATATGATAGCGTAAATAAACTGTACGATCATCGGTTTGTTTTAGCTGTTTTGGCGCACTCATTGAGGAATGTTTATTAATAGAGGAAAATGATGTGAATAAAGCCAATTTTTCACCCAAAAAATATTAAATATACACACTGTCAAATGGTGAAACCAGCGGAATCAGTTGATCCCTTTTAGCGACAATCTTGTGCTACAAATTCCTTTTATGACATGAGCATTTGGCCACACCAAAACACGCAGTTCGGCTTGCAGTCGAATGGCATTAATCACAATTTTTACGGTAAAGTGAGCACCATTTCGGCGTGGAAAAATCAACATTTCACACAACGATTGCAAATTAATCATTTGCGAGGGCGACAAAACTCACCCCTGATTGTAATTGTTGTGAGCCGTTGTGAGGCGATGTGAATAATAAAACCAACCCCCGCCCGAGTAAGGAAGCAGAGAGCAGTGAGTGATTTATATGCTTAAGATATTCTGCTTTTTTGTTGCCTTAAAATGACAAGATTAAGCAAGATTGCAATCCATTTCCCATTATTTTGTATCTTTATCTCCGGGATGACATTTATCTAAACATTCCAACTAAAAATGTCACCTTGAACCTGTTAGTGGTGCACTTCGACGATCACCGTCGATCGTCTCGACCCGCTCGCTGGCAGTGTGAGATATGGAAGTGTCAACACTTGGACGACAGCTAAATAAATGTAACTCATTTCGCAGTACTCTGCTGCTAAATGTGTTAAACGATGTCTTTTCGGTAAACGATCCAAAACTCTGAAATGAATTCATCCATCGGATGAATTAATGTCACTTTTCGTTCGGCGGTAACGTTGCATGACACGTTGCGCACTGTTGTTCAACAACCAGTTCTGAGGTAATATTCTCAAACAAGACAAGCAAAACGCACCACAAACTGTGTGATTTTATCTGGGCGAGAGTTTGACCTTTTTTTTTCGATGTTTTTGTTTCTTGCGTTAAAATTGCATACGCGGGCGAGCAAGATTTAAAGATTAACGCCAACCAAAATCGTCAAAACATGCCATCCATCATTCGTTAACTGTTTGGCCTGACCGTCACAGATGGATATCAAACCGGTGTGATGAAGTTTTTTTAAACACCCTAATACATTTGTTTCCGCCCCGAATCGTTCGGTGTTGGTTGAGTTTTAGTGTCTCTGTTTTGCGGTTCCGATGCGTGTAACTTGGTGACCACAAGTTGTCATATCATTAGCGACACACCAATTAATTCTTCAGCCGCATCTGCCAGCTAAAAATACTAATCTCGCTAATGGTTCTGGTGAAAGTTGTATTTATTAAAAGCCTGCGAGTCAAGATTTGACCGATCGCTTAGCGTCTATGCGCTACTTCCAGACAGAGATTCCCGTTTTTCAAGTCAAAAACGCACCTTTGAAATCAAATTTTGCCCATCAACAATCGTAAATTTCGCATCAAAATCCTACAGGACACATTCGCACGGTTACGGATCGAAATATACCGAGACGATCTTGCAGACAACAGAGTGATCTTCACTGTGTGGAATGCTTTTAGTCGAGCAATCAAGCAATACCTCATAAACCGCACAAATTGAATGTAAAACACATTTAGCTACAAACCGATGCCGTAAAATAGCTCATAAATCAAGTACTTCCAGCCACAGCCCTGTCATACATAAAGACATTGCCGCTTGCCAGTACAAAACAAAAGGTTATTTGCAGGGCTCGCGAAGCAAGAATGGAAAACAATGTAAAAAACCCTTTTGTAGCTTTTTTTATCACGATTGTAAACCGTGTAAAATTAGGAAAAATTGGCTTTTAATCTTAAATACAATCTCCTCAAACCATGTCCCTCCCCCACACTCGTGTTGAATGTTTTGATCTGCCACTATCGGGCGCCTTAATAGATTTATGGCTTTTCGTCGAAATGTTTTTCCCTTTTTTGTGAGCTGTTAGTTCACCAGAACCCCAGGGAAGCGTTAAACAAAGGGGGGACTGTTTAAAGTTACACCCGAAAGGGTTGCAAAAGTAAAGAGCTAAAACTAATTCACCACCCGCAGTGAAGTGCACAGGGGGGAAAAAACGGAACACCAATATCGGAACCGAACGGTGAGTAGCGCAACCTATTAAACCGTGTGGACTGATCCAGCGCAAAACAAACGATTTGCAAACTCCACGCTTGGTGTGTGAAAACAACCCATAAATCATAACACGAAGGCCAATTCGCTGGTCGGTCTGGTGGTCTGCAGTGAAGACTGTTCACTGCAAGCTGCCTAAATCAATATTTAACATGGCGAGGTGAGCAGTAAAATAAACTCGCAAAGCAAGCAATAAAATGGCTGCGGCTCAGTAAAGTTCCAACAGATCGGGACCGCGGCCATCAAGCGGCCTGTCATCTGGTGGTCATAATATCCTTGTCCGGCGTGTCCTGTTTTAATGGGGTGTGAAAAGCGTACTTACACTGGTGGACGAACTGTATCACCTCACTAGAGGAAGCCCTCTTGACCTATGGCAATTGGCTGGCCCTAACAAGCACGTTGGAAAGTGGAAAAATAATACTCTCGCAAGAGAGAAATTGTTGCAATTGTAGTGCATTGCATTGGCATCAGTCAGACGCGAGCAAATGCAATCAACACACTCGTGGCTTTGCGATTCAGTTTAAACCACCTCTCCATATTTGATTGAACCTTTGACACTGCTTGTCTCGTCAAGCAGGAACTCCAGTAACCCTACAGACGAGCCCACACACATCGTGTTGCACTTTTGCAAGTTGCAGTGTCATTGGCCAAATCGATGAACTAGCTGCAATCGCCGCAATTTGCATCCAGCCTCAATTAGAAGTCCACAAAAGATCCCAATTACCACGAGGCCATAGGCGCCACGCACGATTGGAGATCCAAGAGTTTGACCTACGTGTACCCGCTGATGACAGGGCGAAATGTGCAACAAACGCACTGGCAACTCATGTTTCTGCCTGTTGGAGGTCAACTAGGAACAGAAAAAAATGGACACCCATTAAACCATATTGTGTTGCACGGTGATGTGTTTTTGTAGGTCTCTAACTGAACGTCTTGACAGGTTGCCAAAATCAACCCAGCTTGAGCGCTCTAGTTGACTGTAGTTTCCCGGTAAGTCACCTTCTGCCTTTTGCTGCACGTCCACAAATCTATTCAATTTGGTGGACAGCAGGCAATCGTGCACTTTGCTTAGAGTTGCAATTTACGCATCAGTTAGAGTTCGTTGCGTTACCTCTATTCCCTCAAAGTCGTAAGACCCAGACGTGTGATCTTTTTTTGGCCGACAGGAGAGCAAGGAAGAGAGGAAGAAGTAAAAGATCGACGGCGAATTCGGCACCAATTAGTGCTTTTGCGGGCTACCGGCGAGGATGATTACAGGCCTGTCATTGCGCCTCAATTTGTACGAGTTGTACGATCGAAATGGATCGTCACCACCGTTTGGGAAAGAATTAATTAGTGACGACAGCTGGTGTCTAAAGTGAAATTAAGTAGTCTAACCTTAAATTCGCCTCACTTTTCAATTTGTTCAACGCTACGATTTAACGCTACAATATACAGCTGTTCAACGTCTTCCCATCTTGAGTAGAATCGCTAGAGCATTCCTGCAGATAAAATAGTTCAAATTCCACCATCATCAGGGCAAAGATAAACAAACCATCCGGAATGCATGTTGCAGCAGAATTTGCATTCTTCCGCTTCACTTCAAAACTATCGATTCGCTGACGTCAGGAAGAGGCCGGATGGCACCCGATACGTCTAAAGTCGGAATGACCTAAATATAGTTCACGTTTACGCGCTATCGTCAAATGGATAGGGATCTTACGTTGATACGCGTCATTGCTAAACGGAACATGCAGAAACACATGCTTCCGCTAGCTTTACGATGAAATTTATACAATTTTGCTTCACATTAAGAGTTCGATTTCCACCCAAAAATTAAATGAAAACAACCGGTCCATTGAAACGCATCGGTTATTGTGCTACATTTGGAAGATGGTCTTCTTTTTTCGGGATTCGGAACACCACTTTTTTCTGCTGTGCAGAATTCGAAACTGTTGTTAAAACGCTTAAAAGCTCATCGAACATTACCACCTACCCACATCGATATTGATGATGGTAGAACGCGAGAATTCCATTCTAACGCACCAACAGTAGCGTTAATACATAAATAATCGAAAATACGTGACGCCATCACGTCGATTCGAGCTTTTAAATAAACTGCTTCATTCGGCTTAATTAAGCGAAAAAGAGGAAAGTGTGTGCACGGAAGAAAAAATCAACTGCATCCGTCTGCATTTTAATGCTACATTAAATGCATTTCCATCCTTCAATCCTTCGCTTCTCTTCTTATCGCTCGATCGTGTATCGCTATATCGGACATCGGACACATTTATCTTTCTCTTCGCGCACGCTAGGAAAACGGAACGTATTCTCACACACGTTGGTTGGTTGGTGGTAGTTTGCATTTTGGAGCGTTATGAAGCATTAAAAAGGCACCCCCATTCGCGCATGCTAATGGTACCGTCGATCCTCCTAACGCACCAGAGAGATAATCATACTTTGATTTATGGAGGTGTGACTACAGGGCTTGAGAGCTCGAAACGGCTGCAGAGAGATCTCCATCCATGCTAGGTCGAAAGATTAATGTCAACGATAATTATTCAATTTGTTGACAGCTTCCTTGCCTGATTGCTACCTTATCTGCAAGAAGAATCACTCCCCCGTAAGGGTTCTCTGGGTTGGCTGGGTAAGGTTAAATCTGTTGTTGCTTACAAGAGTGTCACACTTTCAATTACCACACCGATTACAACACTCAATTTGAATAAACGTAGCGCCGGTGTCATATTACTTATGTCGCGTTTGCAACGCTAGCGCCTGTGAAAGTTCTACAATATGATACACCAATTGCAATATTGGAATTTTTGTGGCACGTGGATGTTACTGGGCACGTGATTATTTAAAAAAAGGAGTCATTTTAAGATCCACTAGAATGATTAACGATCCATCATAATCCATCACCACGTGGACCAAATCTAAAATAATGAAATTGATGTCTTTGATTGTCCAATTCAAATTGGAGTCCTATTGAACAGTCAAACACTTGGTCCTTCTTAGTCTCTAATCTATTGAAACTCTGAATAAGTTGAAAGAGCACAATAAGAGGTCACACATGCTATTAATAATACGCCTTGCGTGGATGAATCTCTTGGAGATCCCACCACAGAGCAAGCTCATTCTTCAGCCTCGGTTCAGATCTTGAACAGACTTTGTTTATCTTGAAATTGAACTGGACACGTATTGATTTTCGTGATACGATGCTCTAGTTCGTAGCAGACCCAGCCATTGCCAGACTTTGTATTATTGCCACTGATCCTCTTCTAGTTGTGTCTTATGCATCCACTTTCACGTTAGTTAGTCTTCATGGCTACGAACGTCAGATGCAATAAAATAAATAAATCTAATTCCCGACCCCTGTTTAATTAGCCTAGACCAACCAGCCTAAACACAGGCTCTCATTTGTTCAATATTATGACCATGTCACACTTAATTATAATTATAATTCAAACCCGTACCGAATTCAACCGACGTGCATACATTATGGCACCAAGCATGGACAGCATGTTTTCTCGCTAATGATCACATATGTTGCTATCGCTTGCGAAAAGGACATTATTCAAGCTTTCCGCTCACCGTTACCCAACAATGTATCACAAGGGTACTGCGCGGACAAAAGTGGGCAGGAATGCGCAATTTTGGCGACAGATTTACAGACAGATCGGAACACTCCAGAGCACTCGGAAGCAGCGTGGCGGACTAACGTTTACAAATCATAAATAATTAATCGTGTAAGCTAAGTAGCTCAACCGTAACACCATAAATAATGTGCAGTGTAGTAAGCCAGAGAGTTGTTTCAAAAAAGTGTGTCCCTCTGTCTTTTCCGCTTTACCAAAAAAGAGGGTTTGTATTAATTTTCTTTGCAAATATTGTTTTCCCCTCCAACGATCGTCCTCCAGAGGCTTTAATCCGATTGAAGTATATGTGTTTGTCCTCTTATATTTTAAGACTTTTCTTAGATGATACTAATAATACTTTTTTTAAATGATTTCTTTTTTTTTGTCTTACAGTTTTGCCCACCACCATTATGTGCCACCCGAGAAGTTACGGCGGGCCCGATATCGACCAAACTGCCGCATCGTTTGCATCCGATGGAACAGCGAACAGGTTTGCTCTTGGAATGTTTTCGCTAGCATCTTTCCGCCGTCGTTCGATAGTCGATCTGTTTTGCCTGTGCTGCAACACTTGCTGTAATCCCTTTTTTTTTGCATGGCATGCATGCGCCTCTTATCAAACGCTTTTAATCACGCTTTGCCGGCACACAGGTCCGGCACGAACCCGACCACGGTGAACGCGTTTTTTTTAGGTTTGGCCAAACGTTATTCCACCGGGCGACACGAAATATTGCAACTCTAGTACGTTTTTGTTTTGATTTATAGCTGGCAAGTGCAGGCACTTGCTGGCAGCATTCCGGAGCCTGCATCTTGGATATCATCCCGATGTCGCCGATACTCGCTTCATGTTACTCCCAACAAAAAACGTCGAACAAAAAATACAAACGTTGGGGAGACATTTAATGAAGTGTCCCATATTGAGCCAAGCGTCACGAGATGCGTCTCGTGTAGTCACTAACATTATATTCTCCACGCCACTAATGGACACCGGCTAACAGGGGCACAGCTTGAGCATCGTTGTGATGCGCCCCAGGAGGTCACGGGAAGAACAGCCGTCCTGTCGTTGCTAAAAAGGATCATCTTCGGGAGGTGGAACAGATACATTTCCAAATATTTATACCACACACCAAATATTTTGTGTGAGAAAAAAAGATCTTTTTATGGATTTAGTCCATTGTTTTGCTTCTTTTTTTTGTCTTGCGGTTAACATTAGTTTAGCGTGATTCAAACCTCAATTTCAAAGATTTCTTAATTAATAAAGAGAACAGTGGTGAAAAGCGGCCATCGCCACATGGTGCATAACGCAATAGGAGAAAAAAAAAGATTCTTCATTAAAAGCTTGCCCGTTTGGAATCCCATACACCCCACCAAGCTTGGCGATAATTGCCCGCTGAGCTGGGAACGATGGTGCAAAGCGTCAAACACATATTACTGCCGCGTCAATTTGCATCTTGCTAATAGGCTTAAAGACTCACTCTTGCGAGGCTCCAGGTAGCTTCGCCAAAAGACACCCAGACCCAAGGCACTATTTGATCAGCAGCTTAATGATGCTGCCTAATGCAATTTAGTTACGCTCAGTTAGCCACCGAGCAAACGGGCAACAAAAAAAAAATCTACGAATGACACACTCCCGCGAGGACACGGTGGAACTATGGCGCTGTGTTCTCTCGCGCCCGTTTCCTATCGCTAATCGATGTGGATACGGGTATACGCAGGCTCCCAAAGAGTAAAGAAACACTGGCGATGAAATGGAAACATTTAAAATAACATTTTTCATGAGAAGGATGTGCGACGGTTCGCCCAAAATTAGTCCCCATGAATAATTTAGCGAATTTAGCAAAGTCGTTCGAATTTAGCGCAGAAATTTCGCGCTCAGCTTTTGAGATAACAAAAAAAAAGGAAATAATTTATTGCTCCCCATTTTTATCGCCATTCGATCGCTGTGTGCATATTTTAAAAAGCACGATCATAACTGTCGTTTTGATTTAGTGCGGGAAAAAATGTATTCGCTCTGCAAAATGCATTAAAGAATCCGTGCCATTTTTTACGGCAACTAATTTCACATCAATTGAGATGGTTGTGCGTTGTTTGGAGTGTGTATCGCACAGCAGGGTAGTAGATAAAAATGTTCTAAGCTCTCTAATGAAGTTCTTTAGCCGTTAACATATTTCTCCTTTATTGAGCAATGCGTACAGGCGCATTAGCGATGCAGTTAAGTAGAATGTTTTACTGCAGCGTAGGACAGTCTGTAGATTGTACAACATTCACCTAGCGCTTGATAACCTAATAAAAGTTGGCAGCAGTTAAAATGCAAACATCCTTCCACGTACCAACAACGAAGACGTGTCCCTCCTGGTGGAGTGGCTCCAGCAAATCTTCGCAACTATATCTGTACGCTAGAACAGATCAATCTCGCTACCTCGTAGAAACTAGAAGGCGGGCACCTGATATGATTGTCCGCTTCCATCAAAAGCAGTTCCTAACGGCGCTACTCACTCATGTGCGCAAGTATGGTGTGCGAGTATGTAAATTTTTAATTCACTTACCGGTGTGGTGAGACCCAAGGAGGAAGGCCGGACGAATCTCTGTCTCGACCGGCGATTCTAGTCTAGCGCTCGCCGCACACTTGCTGCACCCGGTGACTTGTGTGACGACGGCTTGACGCGTGTTTGTGAAGTTGCTACTGCAAGTTGTGAGGGGGGTGGTTACTTAGAATCCCACCAGAGCAGCGGATAAACCTTAAGGGAGAGGTCGAGGAAAAGGGGTGCAAAATTAATTAATTGACATTGCTATTGACCATTGGATTTATCTAGCATTTATACAGTTTCATTTGTAACTGCCGAGCTGCTCGTTCGGTACGGTTTGGTTGGAGTCTGGCTAGCGAGCTTAGGTCTCACCTAGTCAGCACGGGTCTGCCATTTAAGCCTTCCGGATAAAGCTCCATTGCTGGCAGTCTTTCGCTCACAAAACAAATGGCACACAGACCCAACAGGGTAGCTTGGGTGAGTTATTGGTTCAATCAGGGTTACTTATTCGGTACGGTGCGGTGTTTCGCACATTCGCCATTACCATCAGGTACCTAAGCCCTCCTGCAAACAGCAAGAACCCATTGCACGAGATCACGCAAACCAAATGGTGTTAATATCGCAAAGGAATAGCAATGGAATTGCTAATAATCGCACTACCAGCCACATAATAGCTAGTAAAACATCTTTATCGCCCAACATATCGTGGAGTAGGTCCCGGTCCTTTAGAAACAGTAGACAGCATGATCCAAGCGACAACTCGAATGAAAGCCAGTAGCTACTAGTTAGATAATGGTAAACAGAAAACCTACTTTTCCCATTTCAACATTCTTGCGATAAACCTATGCCGAGTTGTGGTGCGATCTATGGCAAAGATAAATGTGCATTTTCAATTTATGCAACCCAAAGGGAGAAAGAGAGGGACAGTCCGTGCATGGCGCTAGGCAACAACAAGAGGCACAGGAACTCGATTAGATTAGGGAGGATGAGATGTCAATTAGCGTATCGAGTACAAGACGCAAACTTTTCCCATTCAACCACAACGAATCGAACACTTTTACTTCCTGTGTCGATCACGAATTTCTCCCATACGAGCGGATGCTTGCCAAAGGGGTACTTATGTTAGAGGAACAACATACTTTTGCAATTTTCTTCTCAAATCCAACCCCTAATTGGATGTTGTACGATGATGTTAACATTATGATTTGAAGTTAAAGCTTCCGACCCACTCAATAGATTCAATAAGATAGATTCCCTAAGGCTACGCAATTCCATTTGCATAGAGTCATTAATCCAACGATCGTTCTCTAAATAAACCAATTTATCTGCACGATGACAAATAATCCACCTACAACGACTCACTTACCTGCACGAGAATTGCTCGGTGCATCTAAAAATGAAGCTCAGCATACAAGTAGACCACCTTCCTGCCCACTCGCGTACTGCGTGCTAATTCCCTACAGTAAACAAACATTTAGTCTTCGCGAACGTCAATCCAACCGTCCAGTGCTTGTGCACGGTGCGAATGATTGATGAAGAACTGTGCTGCCCTGCTCGGGCACTCTGCCTCTTCCAACCCGTCGAGGAAATGGGAGATTCCCGCTTTTTTAATGACTGAGTACGATATAGTATAGTCCCCATAGGCCTCGGATCACTGTGACATGATCCGGGTGAACAGCTGTAGTACCAGTCCCATCGGACGTTCCTGCACTTGATTGGAGGACCTCCAACGACGTTTTTTCAGCCGTTCAGCCTTATGAGTCACTGCCGTGATAAGAGAGTTGATAGGTACTGGCTGGTACACCAGCTCCTTCTCCAGAGAAATATGCCCAGAAGCTGGACTAAAGTGCTCAGTTGGAAATTATTAAGCGATCAAGCGGTCGTGCAATTATCCGCGTTTCTGTTTTTGTTTTGCGGTGCGTATTTCCAAACCCACACACTTTCTGCCTGATCATTTCCCACCGTTGGTTCCCCCTCAGTTGCAAGCTGGTATAATCTGGCGGTATAATTACTATCATTCGAAATAAATTATTATTCGCTTGGGTAACCTGCTTCGGCTAACAAGTGCACACATTGTTTGGCCATGTTAAGTAGGGAGCTAAAGATTGCTAATATCGTAATTGTAACCAATGAAGAATGGATATTAGCGTCTGATCATCGGCCTAACGGCGTAACAATATTAATCTTGCGGTCCGGATAGACGGACGACGGATTTCAATCATCATCCGACGCGTTTTTTTTTTCAGTTTCATGTACCTTTAATTCTTCCAGCTATGGTGAGAGCACAGTCAGAACGCAAATCACACCTTTTCAACGAATAATGTTAACAATAATCGTTGCGATATGGTGAAAATTTATTCATCACCATACACCACCAATCATAGTCGAAGCATCAGAACCTGCATCTCCAATCGAAGCGTTTAGTCGTACGCGTTCGATTGAGTTATGAGGCCCGTAAGGTGGACACGATCGCCGGATACATAAATAGTCGCCCCGGTGGCAGTGGTTGAGATTAGATAAGTGAAACGTGAACACGGTAACTGGATGCCCATCAATCCACCAGTGCGAAAAAGGGAAGCCATACAGTATCTTGTGTCTAGAGCACAAGGTACTTTATTCGATCAAACATGGCGGCACAGTCTCTTGCGTCTGGGGCTCTGGGATCTGTTGGAAAGTGTTGCCACACATTGCAAACTGTACTTGCTTGCACATACATATTGAAGTGGATCGCGACTCGAGTGACGAGAATCCTTTAAATGTTGCTCCCCTTTTCCGATCGAGACAAAACACACACAGACACACATACCCGTACCAAGTATCTTGCTCGATTTCCACTTCAACAGAACCGCCGCCAACACGTACAAACGCACAGCTCCGCAAACAAACCGTATGCTCCAGACGTGGAAGGGCGACCCGACACCGTCGCTAGCAACATCGGACACAGGTAGGGCCGGAACGGTACCATCGGTGAGGCGAAAAGTGCGCCCGCAACGCATACACCATCACCGTACGGGAGATGTCCGGGTCGGGCGCAACATCGGCATCGGTACGGTCAGCGATCATGTAGGCGCTAGCACTCATAAACACCATAGCAAATCGATCGATCGGTAAGCAAGTTGTTTTCTCTCCACAGTCTTACAATTTCCCGGCAAACAGACACAATTTGGTCCGTTCATACAAATTTACCATTTTAAAAGTAACTTTTCCCCTCCCCCTCCCTATCTCTCTAATGATATTGCTGGGTCAGGTTAGGCCAACACACGCGACAGTATGTCATTTACCCTTACCCATATACCATGTCCAGAGATTTGCCGATAGTTATCGATTTATCGATTTGCATCTGCGGACAAACGAATGCTTATCACGCAATCATTTCACCAGTTTGCAGTCAGCTGTGCATCAGTAGTGTCCAATGTACTCGGGCTGGTGTTGCTGCTGCTACTGCTGCTAGTTATCCACGTACGTGGTTCTGCGTGCCTTCAATGTTGTTGATAGACGTTGTCGTGTTGTTGCTAGTATAGTTGCTCGCTTTAGTTGACTTGGCGCTAATCCCACAGTATAATCTCCAATCTCCACAGGGTTTCATCGGTAAAACAGCAGCAGCGTGTGTACAGTAATGTCCAGCAAGGCTCCATTACCCTAGAGTTGGGAAGTCACGCATTTCTAGAACCAGGACAGAATAGAACGATACCGTTGAGCGCCCTACAAGACACTTCGGTACGCTTCAGACCCGCACGGGCATGACCTTCACAAGGACGGCTAGCACATTGATTGGTCGCACAATTGATTTATGTCCCGCTTGATTGTATCTCCAACAGATAATACGACAACGTATTCCCTTGGTGAAAAAGAAGCACGGTCGACTGCAGCACGGCACCCACCAGCATCGCACTAAGCGCCCCGGCTCCAACTCCATCCCCAGCGGTACGTCCCGCCGTAATGGACCACCTCCCCATCTGAAGTATACAACGATCGGCGATCTTTGCATTACCTGTCCACCGGAACGGACAGCGATCGCAAGGAAGGGTCTGGATGGTGTGATGATCGAACCACCCTGTCTGTCCACCTGCAACGGACGTCCCATTTCGAAGGAACTGTACGAACTGGAAACACTGTTCGGACCGAAGGCGAACTTTGTGCTTCCACATTCGAACGGCCCACCGTACAGCTTTATGGCGAAGGTGGTCAACAAGCAGAGTGGCAATACGGTACTTACCTGCGATCTTCGCTACAGGGTGATCGTGAAGCAGTGCAAACGGTACAAGCCGAAGAATCGTGATCTGAAAGCAAGCTGCAGTCTGGGCAACATTTGGGGCTCACGGTGTACGTTCCATTGCCGGGGCGGAGGATATCTTAGCCGCCCAAACTCGTACGTTGAGTGTGGCGAGAACGAGCTGTGGGAAGGCGAGGAACCGTACTGCGTGTTCAATGGTAAAGTATCTCGTTAGAACTCACCCGATGATGTATCTAGCATTTGTATCAATGACTTCCTCTTGTCTCGACCCTGAAAATAGATGTCTCCGATGACTATGCGGCCGATAGTGATACACCTAACGCTGCCGGTGATTGTCAGCTGGATATTCCACCGGAAAATGGACGCTTTGCCTGTGATCTGAAAGACAACGATGGTGCTTCCAACGAACTGGCCGTCCCCAACGGTACCGCATGTCAGGTGAAGTGTAACGAAGGATATCATGTCCCGGCACATCTTCAACCAGCTACATACTTCGAGTGCAGTGATGGTCAGTGGAACAATACGATGCGTCCTTTCTGTTACAAACCGACACCGAACCCTGGCGGAAGCAGCCAACGACGCAGAGTGCATGGATAGATTAGTTAGTGAAGCTTTCGTTTACATAAGAGCGTTTAGACTCGATGTATGTGTGGCAGATCGTCGATGGACAATAATACTTTTAAAATTGAGGAACTAATTTCGGCCCTGCAGTAGTTGTAATTGCTTTCTTTTTTTTTCTATTCCAACGAATAGTAACATCGCAATAAAACACCCGCTTGGAAGGAATGTATCGACTGATAACGAACTCTAAGTAATGTTGCCATAAACCATCTCCAAGCGCAGGTCTTAACCCATTTCACCACGCTCAGCCAGCTCAGTCTTTCGGTATTGTTCCAGTTTATCCCTTCCTTGAATACATCCAAAGGACTCCTAACATTTAAACGTGAAATGGCTCTTTCATATTTCATCTAACAGAACTTTACTAACAGCAGGGCAGTTTAGGGACAGCAGGAAATTGAATCGAACTGGTAAAGCAACCAAGTTGCACGTTATAGCTAAGAATCCCGTGAACTTGTTCCTTACTGATGCAGCGTGAAATGTATTATGATTGTTTTTTTTATGATTTTGCTTGATAAACTCACATAGGTAATTAAGAAGAAGTTCGAGAAGGGGGAAAAACGGTCGAACAAAACTTTGTGTATTAATTTTAGGAACAAGTAGTGTGTATGCTTTGTCGTAAAATGGTAGGAAAACATAAGTTACAACAATTAAAACAAAACAAAACCACGAAATGAACTGTTATTGTAAAGCAAAAAGAACGTTGTTTAAATTTAAACTTCATTGTGTGCGGTGTTTCTTGAGTAAATTTTTGAGAATTCTTTAAAAAATTTATACCTAAATTACACCAATGATTAAAAGGTAAAAAAAGTATTGAGTTGTACGCGTTATCGCCATATAAACAGATTTCACTTCTCAATTGTACTACCTGACTAGTGATGTAGAAAGTTCTAAAACAGTTCAAAAATATATCAAAAAGTATAACTTAACTAAATGTCCTCGAATGTCTTGTTTTCAAACGTCAAACGAAAGAAATGAATGTAAATTAATTTGCAAAGCAAAGCAAAGGACGCTGATATCAACGCCACAGAAGAAGACTGGATTTGTTGAGGATGTAGGAATGGATCAGTCGTGTATGTCCTATTCGAAGCCGGGATAGGACTCGTTCATGGTGGCTGGATTCGATATTTTCCCATGAAGCGGTGTTGTGCTTAATGAGGCGGAGTTTGTTGCTGAGGTCTAGGTTGTGTTGGTAAAGTGGATGGAATCTCGGCGGGAAAGATTGTTGTGTGCTTCTGCTGGACGAAGACGACAGTAGTTGGTCAGACGGTTAGCTGCCTCGTTTCCGATGATTCCGGATGGACCCAGAATCCAGCAGAAAACGATTGTGGGAGTGGGAGTCTTTGGAGGGCTTCACTTCTTGGAAGAAGTGGGGCCAGAACAGTGGCACTTTAGGTTCGGTCGGTCGGTTAGAGTGCTTCGTCGAGTGATTCCGACATCACGTTGACTAGCTTTGAGGCGTTTATTTTTTTGTAAAATATGTATATAACATATATAAAAACGTAAGTAAATCCAGTTGAAATCAAACCTGTCGGCAATCGGCTACAGATTAGGGACCTAATCCGCGTTTTATGGAAGTGGACTTTTGAACTGTCCTTATCTTGTTTACAACACAAAACGGACCCTTTTTGAAGATTTATCTCTGATACAATTCAATTAATTCATCACTTTTTTCTTTCTACCTAAACACTATGAACAAGATAAAAGAATCCCCAATTGCCTTATTTAATATTTCTACACTTTTCTTTATTTGTGAATTAGTGTGTCTATATATTTCAATTATTCTTTTCCCTAAATCAACAGAGTACAGTAAACATTATAAATTTGCCAATTACCGGTACACAGTAGTGCAGTATGTTCAACCGATGTATGTAGCTTCCCTACTTTCTACAGCACGATATTATAAGTTTTGTAAACATGGGTGTATTTCTTCTAAAATTAGAGCTTTCGATATCCATACATATCTCGTGAATTCTAGGTTTAATCTATTACCTTTTCCGTTTTGGCAATTACGTTGAATGAACAAACAACTGTTCCACAGGCCGATTTTCAAACTAAACACTGTTTGTAACGACTGACACGGAATTACAAAAATAGTTCTCTGCTAGTTGGGTGCAGCTCTTTGCTTATAGAAAAATAGACGGGAGTTTTCTTTGTTGTTTTATGTATAAAAAAAACCTATAAATAAAAAGCATTGCGCATTGCGTCGATACAAAATGACTTGTGTGGCAGGTAGCGAGCAGAGTAAGTGGATGTGAAGTTGTACAAACGCGCGTTAAACACATCCTTAAACTAACATTACGTTTATCTACTAGGAAAAAAAGCACAACTCTGCACATCAACAAGCTGGAATTCTGCACAATGCAACAATGCGGCTGTTGGCTAGATGGGAAGGTTCTATAGAGAATTCTATACTATGTGGTAGCTTCGTTGCGTGGCTAGTGCTTTAAACTCCTGGCGTAGAACGACCAGGATACTGGGAACCTTTTCTTTTCATGTAGGAGGTATGAAGATGAAAAGTAAAAAAGAAAAACAATGTTGCAGGAATTGGGTTTTACTCCTCTATAGAAGGGAGAAGCATAAGGTTAACCGGTAACCGAAGCTGCCGAACATTAAACCTCACGAGACTTGTAATTGCTAACCAATGACGTGACAAGAAATACATCTAAACGAAGTTCGGCGGGAGGGAAAGAAGAAAGAATTTTCCGTTTTAATAAGTGCGCTTTTTTGAAGTTAAAGCTTGTTTTTGGTTAGTTTTATCAACATGAACAAAAAGCCAATGCAGGTCTCGAAAAAGAAGGGATACTGATTAATTAAAAGCTCATCGGTACAGACACGCAAATGCAAAACACGACAGGTTTTTAACATGCAAAAGACAAACGAACAAACTCGTATGTTAGCACCACAAATATCATTAACAATTCGACAGTTAAACTGTACCGCCAACGTTGTATTCATTATTGTTCTGCCTTTTTATTTGTTGTGGTTGTAACCAATATTTAATAAATATCTTCAATCTTACATAAAAATCCTCGGAATGTTACGTTCAGCTAAATTAAATTGACCTTTTTTTTTTTTTGAATGGAAGAGTAAGTGCTTCAAGAAACAGTATTTTGGATATGGTTCATTTTTCATTTTGTGATTGCTTTAAATGGCTTTGTTTTTTCTTTGTTTTACGCAGAAAGTTTCACAACTTTGTATTTTTTTCTTTTGGTTTCTTTTATCAGGAATTTCCAGCAAAATTTAACTGGTAATTTTAAACCTACGCCAAAAACCATATTCTCATTTTGACACCGGAATGTTTATCGTATTTTGCTCTTATCTCACTTTTCATGCTTAGCTTTAATTAAATTTAGCTTTCAACCTTGGTGTATCAGGGGCGCGTATATCGATTAACAGTTTGCTTGTTTCATTCTTAACTCCTCTCACAACTACAATGGCCTACAAGTAGGCCCAATAAAACAGGAGGTGATTCAAATCTTGATCTGTTTCAAAATTCTATCGAAAACACACTCTTCGGTAGCATAGTTTTAACCAAAAGGGGGTTAAATAAAGCAACGAAAAATTGACCTAATAAATGTTTAAATTTGTCCAAAAAATGCGCACCCTTCTGCATATTACCTTCGTTGTACTCGTGTTAATAATAATAGGTGGTATATTGGTGTGTGTGTTTTTAGGTGTAAAGTGCCAATTTCGGCTAGTTTTTTTTGTTATACTCTTCCAAAGTGTACCTTCTAAATTCCAATACAGTGGAGAGTAGTTAAAGAATAATTGCTTCATAGCACCGGTATAATACCGTGGCACTAAAAACCTAGCTGGTTAAATTACGGTACACTTTCTTCTAGGAAAGTTTACGCAGTGTTAGAGAGGGAGGTTGCGATTTTCACGCATTATTAGATTAAGCATTTCAATCAACAGATTCAATCGTTAACATAGTCAATGGGGTCGGAAGGAATGGGTTGGGTCGGTCGGTTTTTTTTTGTCAGATCGGAGGCGTAACAGACACAGATGGGAGCGACAAATTAGGAGACAAACGGGTCCAATTCACTCGTCAAACACACGGTTCAGGCTAACATTGATACCTTGGCCTTGTTGAGTTTCCAGTTCCCGAACGATAAAGTTGCGCAGATCCTCGTACGCTTGCTTCAGGTTGTTGTTCTGTACGACGACATCAAAGTTGCCCACTTCCGTACCTACAAAGGACAAGTAATAATTAAAATTTTGGCCACACAAACATACCCCCGAAAATCCTCTACTTACCGTATTCAATCTCTTTCCGTGCCGTGTTTAAACGCTTCTGTAAACTTTCCTCCGTCTCCGTCTGACGTCCGCGCAACCGGCGCTCCAGCTCCTCGATCGAGGGTGGATTCACAAACACCAGCAGTGGGTTCAAGCGGTCCGAGTTGCGAATCTGCTTCACACCCTCGATTTCAATGTCCAACACACACACCTTACCTTGGTGCTGTACGTTTTCTACTGCCTTTTTGCTGTGTGCGTCCGAGTAAAACGGGGAGAGAATCGTCGTCCGTCAATTGGTTTGGTTCAAAGGCGTATCGAACACGCCCCCCAACTTGATCACAAAAAGCTCACCTGGTACCGTACATATTGCCGCTAAATACTGCCGTTTCAATAAACTCGCCCTTCTCGATAGCGGACTGCATCTCTTCCACCGAGACAAAGTGATAGTGGACGCCATTCTCCTCTCCTGGCCGTGGTTTGCGAGTGGTGTGTGAAACGCTGCGAGTGGTAGAGAAGATTGTTGCTTTAAAAATCTAGCTGTGTTTGAGGTTGGTTGTATGGGGTTGAGTTAAATGTATGGGAAATTCAAAAAAACTGAAGGATATTCCTACACTGCTATACTATTTCATGCATTATACGGATACAAGATCTTTGGGACTATAACTTTGCGAGATCATGGTCAATTATTTCATTTTTACTAAATTTATTCCACAGCTGGATAGTTTATTAAGAATATGGTATGCTAACAGACCTGGACGCCAAGATTTTTGACAACAGTATCCTCACAACTCACCTGAATCCGAACGTGTCCGGAAACTCCTTGAACAGCTTCTTCAGCAGCGTGCTCTTGCCCGAACCCGATGGGCCACAGATGACGAGCGGACGTGGTCCTTGTTTCACCATTTTTCCGTTAAGGCTTGAAAATGCTAGAGGCGTATAGAAGAAAACAGTTTTACTCAACTGTAAGTAAAGTTAATGCGCACAGCGCAAGCTACTTTTGTGTTTGCGATAACGCTTCCGAATCGTTACTAGAGCAACGTCTTGCAATGGTTACTACTTTTAAGTATTTCTACGATCAGATAACCGAATCCACGGTCAGCTCCAATGAACGATTAATTGTAGAAGCAAACACAAGCATGCACAAACGAGCAACTAATGAAAAATAATGACCATCAAAGGTCCTACCTACCTACCCAAACCACCTGGTCACTCAGACTATCTAGCACTTTCCAATAAAAACGAGACGATATTTTCTTACTTTGCCCCAACACGCAATATTTGCTAATGCGACCTATTTACTACAACGATCCACCACCCCAACCCTTGGTCCTTGGTACTTTGTGACACCGGAGCAATAACAAAAACACATACACAGACACACCGGTATGACTAACACAATTTTTCCTGATCACTCGTCGCCGAGTGCAAAACAAATAGTTTACAGTCACTTAGAGAAGCAAGGAAAAGGAAAAGAAAAACCACACAACCTTTCTTGAAAAAGGAAATTTTTCACATTCACCCGGTATGACAAGGTCGTGTCCGGACCGCGTGTACAGTGTTGCAAATGGCGCAGTTAGTACGGGCTCCCGGTCCTCCCGGGATCTTGATCCAGCAACGTTTGGATATGGACTGAGTTCGGTACGATTCGGGTTGCGTGATGATATTCTCTTTCCGCCGGCGTTCGGGTACTACTTCGGCGGGCAAAATGGGATTCTAGCCATGCGCAAAGAAGCCACAATTTTCGAACCGTCGTTCGGTACGGAAAGCGCATGCGCTACCATGATGAGGATCACGATCGTTGCTAAGGGCTTTTTCTTTCTCCTCAGCAAAAGCAACGATGGTTTGAATTAAAGCAGCCAAAGAGAATATTAATCATCACGTGGTTGGGAAATGGTTGGGAAAACTAGATAGCAACCGATGGCGAACTTTACCAACGCGGCACCGCCCTGTTTACTGCCAAATTAGGGTTGGGTTGGATTTGTTTTTGCTATATTCTTAGCCCACACCGGAGCGTATTCTCGTAAATGTTAATTTTACCCTCATATAGAAGATAGGCCCAGATCGCATAGTTATGACGACAGCGCTACAGTCTCACACGTATAGCGTCATAGTTGTTAGCACAACTCACGTACAAGTAGTTCCCCCCGAATTACACCATCACAAATTGATAGTGTCCTTTTTTGAATCTGGCGCAATTATAGAGCAATTTGTAATTGACCCACTAAGCAGTATTTTAAGAATATATCTGTCATACTGTTTTTCTAGGACGATTCATACAGACTAGTGTTGGGCGTACGGAGTAAGAGTGAGTGAGTTATTGAAATCTTTGCTAATGAATGAATTAGATAAACTCCTCACAAAGATTTTTTACAACTCTTTTGGGATTCGTTATTATCGAGGTGGTGGAGCCACTTGCCAGGTAGTCCAACTGAAACCCCCGGGAGTAACTAAGAGTGAATAAATTCCTAGAAAAGAATGGTCATGCTCATCACTAATGCAGACGCCCGATCTATCATGGTCCTGGTCCTTCATGGTGTGTTTCCATTCATTATTGGCATCGTTACCTTCACGAAACGAAACACAATCCGTCTGATCAAGTAGGCGGCATGGAAAATGGAGGACATTTTTGCTGGCAGCACATGCTACCTCTACGCAGCTATTAATAGTACGCATATTCGCGGTTATTAACATACGTACGCATCCCCCCTGGGTTGGGAGATTTTGCACGGGAATAAGAGCAATGTGCATCGTCTGCTCGCGCCGGATCCAACAAAATCAAGGCCGAAGACGACGGCGGGACGATGTTCAGGTTCGCTTCGCACCAGCCGGCTTCATTGTTCATTCGAAAGGGCCCTTCTTTCTGTATAGCTTTACTCTTTCGTACAACGAGCGGCGATTGAATTGTGCCACATGTTCGTATCGGTTGCGATGGGCTACTCTGGTGCTCTAGTGCTTCTGGCATTTTCTACGTTCACCTACTTCAGATTGCTATATTGGATGGTGTGGTCTGTAAGAAGCGGAAATTATAACGTGTATTTGGACTAGCATTACTGAGACATGCACAAACTACATACAAACAGTAGGACACTTCCGGGAAGGGAGACATTTGCAAGGAACTACTCACCCCTTGCAATTAGCACGGTTAGTGTAAGCATGATGAGACACGGTTATGGTCGGAATACGCCCGATTTGTTCACCACAATTTGTTAGTCACAGAAAGCTGGATGTTAAGGAATTTTATGTGTTTTTTTCTCGTAGTTATGTTGTTCTTAGTAACTATATTAGGTAGAAACACGCACAGCCGCTATATGACGATGGTTCCTAATGATTGTCCTTTTTTTCGTTTGGTTCTCTACAGCATCAATCGGAAGTGAGAAAGGAAAACGTCCTATTGGGTTTTTTGTGGACCGCTCAAAGGCTTTTCACTGTGAGGTAGAACCGTTTCTAGAATCTCCTGTATATATTAATTATTTTGGCACAAGATTCCCACACCACGTCGTCACTGTCGTTATAATCGGCGTTCAATTACAAAGCAAGCTCAAAGCGCAACCCTGTAACTCCCACCGCATGGACACGTTTTTGCCACTTCCGGAATGGGTTGCTGTTGCTACTCCCTTTTTACCTTTAGCTAAATACTGCTGATTGTTCTGGCCCTGGCACTGGTTCTGTATTGGCCGACTGGTAAAAGTGCTTTGGCAGTAGGAGTGCTTCCCGTACGCACAATGAACCCGTAATGCAGCTGCAGTGATCCGGCACAGGACGTTGTTGTTGAGTAACATCAGTGGAATTTTCCACGGGGCTGTGAGTACACTGCGCTCTCGGGCTGCCCGGCTTGCCGGTATCGGTGATGTTTTTGCACTGAGCGAATTTTCACCCAAAATTTTCACACTCGGACACACCACTTGGCACGAAGAATGCACGAACGAAACGAGCCAACTTTTCCTTTGTATGCTGGGGGGTGGGAGGGATACCGAAAACAGAAATTACGCAGAAGCACTCACACACACAGAAAAGTACACCCCACAGCCAACTGCCGCGCGGTTTTGTTGACATTTTGACGGGAGAACTGTCAAAAGGGACAGCTGTACGCACATAGGAAGGGATATAGAACATGTGTTAACAAATTAAATTAATGTCACAAGTAGTTTTACGAAATTTTCACATACATTCATGATATTTCAATACACATTTTGTAGAAGACATTAATAAAAAGCTTTTTTTGCTTGAAATACAATATTTTGTAATCGAACACACAATGGTAGATTTTGGAACTCAAATAGGGTGACCAGTCATTTGAATCCAGATCCTGCGGGAGTTCGCACCTGTTCGCTGCAGTTAATTATGAATCGAAATTCCTTTTCCTCATCCTCATCCCGGAAGCAATCACAACAGTAATTACAAGTTTCAATCCAATCAAACTATCAGCAGCATAAACTATCTCCATTCAACTACCCATCGTAGTACACATTGACTATTGTCGCGGAAAACACCGTTACAAGAATGTCCAAATTTCTAACCCTGCGTCGTCCCACAACGATATCAAAATTACTCGAACTAGTGCCGCAAGATCCGGATACACTTCCGCGTGAAGTCGTTCCGCAATGGATCGATCTGATACCCTCGGTGAAACTTCCCAATCGTTGCTGTCCAGTACACGCGGTCGAGTTTTCCACAGGACCGTTAGCTCAATTTCCATGGGAGTATCCAAATGATCATGAATTTGATCTGGAGGATCCTTACATTCGAATTGCCCCGAAAAGCTACCACGTGTTGCATGACAAGCACCTTAGGAAGTACTGGACTGAAGTACTCAAAAAGGTATGCACACTATCGTGATAGACCATTTGAAAAGCACCGGAATGTTTATGTCTGCTTCATTTTACTACAGAACTTGAAACATCATGGCTTAATCAGTGAAAATGAGCGAGTTCTGTGTACGCTTATGGAGCTTAATCGGTTTCGAAGTTTTCTATCCCACCACCACCGATTGCATGTACTGGAACTTTTGCATCAAATGGTATGCTTGGTACAAAGTACAAATACAGCACGATGTTTGATCTAAATTATATACAATTTTCAGCAAAGCGAAAAAGCAAATGCCGTACACTGTAAGCAAATGCAAACTCATCTAAAGAATGCCGTAGACTTTTGTGAGAAATTGGCAACGATACGTGATCGATCTGATAGAATTTATAACAAGAAAATGGATCAGTAAGTAACACAACAATTAAAGCTCATAATTAGCTTACACAGTAGAGCCAATTTTTTCCTGAAGGTGGAAAACAGCAGTAGAGAAATGTAATCAACAAACGGACAACATTATTAAAAAATTTGAGATGCAAAAGCAAAAGAACATGACTGAGGGACATCTGCGCGACTTGAAAAACAAAAAACGGTATTGCGACCTGTTAGCACTTCGAAAAAGGTAAGCCCAATGTTTAAGACATACCTTTCAACGGAAAGATGACTAACGCGTTGTGTGAAATTGTAGAAAAAATCTTGTACTTAGGAGAAAACTAAAAGAAAGGGATGTTGCGCTACAGCAGCGAATGATGAACAACAAACGAAGGAGTCAAGAGATAAAAACTAGAATGGTATGTAGTTAAAAATGAGTCTTCCTACTATCAGAAAAAAAACCCCAAAAAATCTTGCATTACAGAAAATTGAACACTTTCGAATGCACTACCTAGCATATCTAAAAGAACGAAACGAAAATAGGCAATACTTGGAATCATTTCTCACCCAAATGCACCATAAAGTGCAGGATCGAAAGGAAATGTACGATCGGAAACACAAAAAGCTGGAACAAGACTTAGTGCGACGGAAAACGAGATATCTAGCCAGCAAGTACTATCGGCGTAGTAAGGCATTGCTCGTGAAAGCACTGCTGAGGGAATGTAAGAAAAGTGTCTGTGCAAAGTCATTCGGCAAGACCTCTGCCATGGTAAATGAGAAGATTGAGCGTGCGATCGATGCGGCCTATGCCATTCACACTACGATTAGTCCTACTACCAGCAGCACGCAGATAATCGATACGGCAAGCCAATTTATACTGGACTTGCATGACGGTCCAATCGAACCCTTACCACAGGACTCGCTGATAACTGGTTATGTTATCGAGCGATTGCGTGAGATGATGCATCAGATCATTCAGAAATCGGTCCAGGAAGCTCTGACACTCATAGAACAGGTAGCCGCTCGGAAATCCAAATCACTGAACCGAGACGACCAGTCAATCAGGTCCTCACTTTCCAACCAAGGAAGCATAGCAAGGTTAGCCTCCTTTCAGGTGCGTGTTGAACATCCGAAACTGTCACGTGTGTCCATGGGACCGGCTTCGATCGTCGAGCAGTACGAAACCGAAAGTTTTACATTGAAAAAGTGCAAGTATCGACCTCCAACGCCCGTTACCTCCGTAACGTCGCTCGTCGAGCACACTTTTCATCAATCGAAAGAAGAGCGAATTAGCATCAGTGCTCTAGAAGTGAGTACCGAAGCGGCACTGGACGTGTTGAGGCGAATCCATTCTGAGTCCAACCCACTCATACACGTGATGTACAGTCAGCGACGATACTTGGAGGCTAATCTGTTGAAGTATCGCATGATTCTACAACCCTACGTAGTACAGCGCGTTTTGGCCGCAATCGATCTTGATAGGCTAACGACGGTCAGTTGCGTGGAAGTTGCTGATAGTGGAGCAACCAAGAGAGAAGCAATCTTGCGGCTCACGGCAAGCGCTTTACTCAAGTTCCCTGATAGCAGTCATCAGTATGCGGTCGCTCTGTTTGACACAGTCAATTTCCTATCAAGACAAGCTATTGGACAAGTTCAGCAAATATTAAGCGCTCCATAATTCGAGGGATCCTAGGACTCACGATTCTTATCGAACAATTGTTTATGTTTTTATTGTGCACAATATAGGATACAAGTTTCTAAAGAGAGTCAAAATAAAATGTCTTCACACTTTTTGCCCGAGGACGAACGGATTGTGAGGGACCAAATCCCAGGATGGCCGGATGTGTTTAGGCCAACAATTTTTGTAACCGACCATCATCGTACATCTTCTTGATATCGGTGCCGCCTCCGACAAAGTTACCGTCGATAAACACCCGTGGAACCTGGTGGAGTGGGGAACAATATTAATAGATAAAGTTAGTGTTGATTGAAGGCTTGAAAGCTTCCATAATCAGTAACGAGAGTGATGGCACCACTTACCGTCCTCGCGCCAGTCATCTCGCCCAGTACGGATTGTATCTCGTCACCATCGTTTCGCTTGTCAAGCTCGTAGCAAGCGTAATCCTGATTCAGCTTCTTGAAGGGCTGTAAGACGAAGGGGAGACGTATTAATGTTTGCCAGAATCATGAGTCAAACAAATATTTCCACTGATTCACACCTCGAAGACACGTCATGTTAAGATCTTACACGATTCCTTACAACGAATTCACTCACCTCTTTAGCCATGGTACAGTACGGGCAGTAGGTCTTGGAAAAGATGACCACCTTATCCTTAGCAATAGCACTTTTCACAAATTCCGCAACTGGACCGCTCATGTTTGCTGGAACACTTCGACTTACCAATGAACCCATAAAATGTGTGCGACTGCGTCTTGTGTATATAAACTTTTGTCTTGCACCTTTTGGCGTAATCGGACCTGTTATGGCCCGGCGAGTGCAAGTGACAGTCACAGTATGTGGAGGTCAACCACGTACATCAAGCTTGCCTTGCCCTTAGCCCTTAACTAATGATTTTTGTAAGCAATAGTGTGGTATTTGTTTTACTCATGTTTTTAAAAGTTGCTTTATTCAAAAGTACAAAGCATTTTCCAACCACCAAAAAAGCTTTAGCATTCGTTTAAACTGGTCTGCAATAAATAACTTCCATTTTAAAATTTAACCCACCCCAACATAAGCTCACCATCGCAACCTGTGTCGGGCCACATGACAGCTGCTGTCAAACCACAAACGTATTGGTGGTGAAAACTTACTACGGGAAAAGCCGACCGTGTGCAGTCATCGAATTTGTTGGCACTTTTCTCGTGTATTTTGCGGTCGCGTTTTCCTTTCCAAACGCACATTTTGCAGAATAAGGTAAGTAGGATAACATTAACGTGAAAAACTATCAAAAAGTGAAGGAAAATGGATGCAACTCCTCTTTGAAAGTAGCCCCCTTTTTCACCCGCATCTGTTGTGATGGCCCAAAATCGGCCATGTTTGATCTTGGCCTCAATGTAGCTACGTTTGATAAAATGCTATTTATGCTATTTATGTTGCACGGTCGCAAAGCAACACGAAAGAGGAAAAATGAGATTTTTTTCGGATACACAGAACCACCTAACACAACAGCAGCTAGAGAATGTTTCGTCCATCGCAAACTATCCGTCGAGAGCGAAGTGTTCCATCCCGTGGTGTCTCTCCTTAGCATTTACAATGATTCGCTAATTTAAAAAATATCTTAACCGATCACATTTCGCTTCGTTTATTATTATTATTATTGCTATTCTTGAAGTGTTTCCAACGTTCCGTCAACCGCCGCCGGGTATTCCGTAGCCGCTAATCGAAGCTATCGTGTGTGTGAGATCATCCGGAACCGGATCCGGAAGACGCAACTACTTCTGCTCCGTCGTCCAACCCTCCGTACGCAGTCCGTCGTGTTATTGTTCCGTGTCCCGGTACCGAGTAAAACGTCGAACCCGAAAGACGATATCGTTCATCGCGCGAGTACGTTACCCGTAACCGTTTCTCTCCCTTCGCGCGTCTAAGGTGGCCCTCCCTTACGCCTCCGAACCGTTGGTTGGCTGCCACACGCAAATCCCGTTCGTGATTACCCTTTCTGGGTATGAGCAAGGCCGCCAAAATTGATTCATCAAGTGAAAGCGGCCGGGAACTCCCTCCCGGTTCGTTCAAGCTCTTCATCGGCAATGTGGACGAAAAGACGCAGCCGTCCGAACTGCGGCCACTGTTCGAAAAGTACGGTACGGTTGTCGAATGCGATGTGGTAAAGAATTTCGGTTTCGTGCACATGGAAAACGAATATCAGGGACGGGAAGCGATACAGCACCTGAACGGGTACGTGATCGGTGGGCAACCGATCAAGGTGGAGGCGGCTAGAAGCCGCCGCGCGCCGAACGCCAACACGACCAAGATATTCGTCGGCAATCTTACGGACAAAACGCGCGCCCCGCAAGTACGCGAACTGTTTCAAAAGTTTGGCTCCGTCGTCGAGTGCGATATCGTGCGGAACTATGGGTTCGTGCATCTCGATCCGACCGGGGACGTGAATGATGCGATCCGGGAACTGAACGGTATGATGGTGGACGGGCAACCGATGAAGGTGCAGGTGTCCACCAGCCGTGTCCGGCCGAAGCCGGGTATGGGCGATCCGGAACAGTGCTACCGGTGCGGCCGGGCCGGCCACTGGTCGAAGGAGTGCCCGCGTCTGATCTGGGCCGAACGTGGCTTCCGCGAACGCAGCATGTACGCACGGGATCCGTATCCGCCGCCGCCACCGCCACCCTTCCTTCGCGATCGTATAATGGACGGATTTAGGGTAAAATCGAACAAGTCACACCAACACCATTCATGCACGCCTATCAATCCTTTTGTTTCGTTACTGCACCCCTCTATCTTTTCTATTCTGGATTATGGTTTTTTAAATGCGTTTTTAATCGAATTTCGTACTCGTTTTGGAAATATCGGTTTGGATCTACCAGTTTAAAACAAGTGGATTTTTTACATTTTTTTATTAAATTTTTCTCTTAGCTTAGCTAGCTTTTAACAAAGAACAATTCATATTTCATATCTTTCCCACAACATTCGCATAACAAAAGTCTCCAGATGTAATTTTGTTGCACTAGGTGCTTCATTTCCTTTTGTATTTCCTTAACAAAAAACTATTTGCTGGCACTTCGCAGACAGGCTAAATAAGCCGTTTTTCGGATAATTGTACCCCGATAGTTGGCCAGTTCTAAATTGCTCTAAAGTGCTGTGCAATGTATTTTTGTTTGCTAAATCGTACATTTTTCTCGCTATCTATTTGCTTTCGAACAAAAATAAAAACCTCCCGCAACGCTCTTTGCCAACAGCCTAGACAGCTAAATTTTTGCTCTCGGATACACAACTTTTCCACAGGACACCTTCGACTACTATGATCGATATGAAGATCCGCGCGACCTGTTCGAACGCCGGTACGGTATCCGTGGACGTGATTTTCCCCCCATAAGACGCGAACCGATGCCACCGATACCGCCCCTAATGAGGCGCAGCGTAACCGAAAGTAGTCGCAGCAGTAGCAGCTACGAAGCGATCTTTAGCCGACGTACGCCACCACCGACCAGCCGGAATGGGAGCAGCAGCATAAGCCGGTTCGGTGTGTACGAAGACTTTAGTCGGGATTCGTTCGACGACCGGCGTGGACTGCGAGGACCTTCGCCGACCCATCGATACGCGCCGTACTGAGACAGGGATTGAACTAGTTCGGGTGGGGGGTGGTGACGAAAGCAGCGTCACCAGAACACACCATACCTCTATGCTCACATTTCTAAGAATTTAGATGATCAGATGAACCTAACACATCCCTGGAAATTATTGCGGGAAAAAGGGGGGAATGCTAAAAGTAGTACAGGCTCCCCCCCTTTCTTGGGTCGGCTGCAGATAGCTGCAAGGTTGTACTTACAGCTCATTGAAACCGCGTAAGGGGAAGTGACCAGTCGAGCAAGCCAAGTGGTTCCACAGAAGTTGTGTGGACAGTACGAGTATACCTTCCCTAACGCTGGAGGTAACGCGTGTTAGGCAATAACAAATTCTCATAACCGATTCATGATGCATTTTCTCTTCGTTTCATGTCTTCATCTATATATTAGTCGATTTCTTTAAGTATGTGATGATTAACCTACATTTTCTGTGTGTTCTGTAAATCGTATTTCATTTTGAACCCTATTTTAACGCTCATTTTTAACTTTTTTCCCCATAAATTTCCTTTGATACGTCGTAATAGCTTAAATATTATCAACAAAACAGAGCAGAGTGTTTAGCTTAAGGATAGTTATCCTGGAGTGGTTATTAAAAGCCACAGTTGTGTAAGAAAGCAAGAGTGGAGTATCGCCGTGTAAAGCTAACTAGAAATGAGCAGGAAAGGAAGGACTTCAATGGATGTAAAAGTAGTTATAAGCAACTAAAGATAATAAACAAAACGTCGTTTTAAATACCTGAAAAAGGGATGGATTATTCGACTTTTACTTGCTTATTATGGTCATAGGCCAAGGAAGATTTAAAATTTGTGTTTTTTTTTACATTTTCTCGTTTTGAAATTGTTTTTCAGAACATTGAGAACTAGCGCATATACAAGCAACGCTACACGGGGCAAATGGCGAAACACAGTTTTTTTTTACAGTTTGATACTTCCTGAGGTAAAAGGCCTTAGGATTCACCTTTGCCCATGTAAATGTCCGAAAAAAGGGATGTGAGATTTTCCTTTTTGGAATCGTCTCCGAGATTTTGTCCAACTATATCTTTAACTTCTATTTTCTTTGCACTACTACCGTTTATTCTTGAAGAGTCTTTTATTTTTGCATACGGATGGTAACCACACTTCGCTAATCTAATCACAGTTACATACAGAGGCTTCAAACAACGCACACAATTCGGGTTTGTCCTGAGATGAGCCTCTACAGCTCCTTCCAGCCGTATTTGTTCTTATCCTTACCACCTTTATCTCGGTCCTTACCATAGTCTTTCGAGCCCTTTGGGCTATTATCCGTGTATTTGCGATTCGGTTCCTCGGGTTTCGTCCCCTCACCGGTCTTTTCCGGTGGACAGTAGCAGCAGCGTTGCTGGGAGTCTAGGTACGATTTGCAGCCCAAGGTAAGCGTACCCGTAAAGAGCATCTTTGCTGCCGCCTTACAACCTTATAGGAACGGGAAAAGATTAACGTTTGGCAGGAAATAGTTTCAATCGTGTCCGTTATTTACCTTTAACCACAATATCTCCCACAACATTCTTTTCGTAATCATCGCAATATCGGTACAGGCAGCGCTTAAAATCCAAATCGCACAGCTCCTTATCGCTGTTGCACGTGTCGTAGCAGATATCGTGCGCATTGCAGCACTGTTCCATTTCTACCGCCGGCAGATACTCGGTGCTAATCTTCATCCCGAGCGATCCACAACCGTCCGACTGCGGTATGTAGAATTTATTCCGTGTGGGTGTTATATCTAAAATCAGAAAAAAATATTCCATCGTGATAATGTCCCGCACTCGGTCTAGCTCTCTCGCCTCGCCACTTACCGCCAGGACATTTATACACACAGTTCTCCTCGACCGCCGCATCGAACACTTCATGGACGACTTTAAACTTTTTCGCCACATGCAACACGTTCTTCATCACGTCTCCAAAGACGGCTTCCGCCGCTATGATGGCATCGCGCAGATTCGCTATCATGTTCGAACCGTAGCCGGTATAAGCGTACGTTAGAAACGTAAGCGAATATATCGCCACCTTCATGTAGGGAATTTGCATTTTGTCGGTGAATTATATTTGCTTTTAAACTTTTAACTTTAAGCACTCAAATTGCCGTCATTGATAGGGAAAATGCGGAATCTAGAATCCGAAAACAAATTATGCGCCTCCTTTGATTGTCTTGTGTCGTTCGAGGATGGCCCCAGGTGTATTGCACAAAACTTACTCCCAGAAAAGCACTGACGTGGCCAATTAACGGACGTAGATTTTGTCGTTTGTAAAGCGGCAATTTTCAACCAGAAGTACCAAGCATTTTTAGCAAGATGTAGTGTTTATTTTTAGATGTATTTTTTCTTGTTCTGACTAATTTGGATACAAACTGCTTGTATAGAGTGTGGGTACGACGTAGCAGGGATAATATGCAAGAGTGCGAGGGGGTCTGTTTGTTTTGAAAGTTTAAGCGTTTACGGATTCGAGCTTCGGTACTTGAGTTGGTTTCGAGATGCAATTCATTCAAATAATCAAATGATTCATCTAACTAAACTCAGTAATAGAAAGTTTTTTTTTTTTTTTTTTTTTTTTATTCATGAGGGACGGCCTGGCCGTATTGCTGAGTAATAGAAAGTTAAATGCATTAAAAGCTTAAATTAGCATTCTCACACCATTATTTCATTAAAAACACCAACTATTTCCCACAAAAAATCAGCTCAGCTGCAGCCTCATTCGGCAAACCGTTGCGTCGTGTTGACAGTTGCCCTTCAAAAATTGTTTACATGTGTGCGAGTGCTTGCAAGTGACGAGAAAATTTGTGCGTTCTTTTTTCGCTGTTCTGTGTGATTTAGCTTCTAGTGGAAAAAATTACCCCGCTTCCTTCTATCAGGATTCACAAGCATTCGGGAAAATGCGAATGTGTGTACTATGTTCGGCCCGTGTTTAAAAGGTTCGTCCGGAAACGCTCGGAACGCAAGGGTAAAGCTTGGTACAGCGGCAGCATCAGCCTCTGCCTGTCCATCGATCGCGGGAGAAGCTCACGAAACTCGTGCAAAAACACAACATCGAAGGTGCATCGGTGCTCTGCCACCAAATGTAGATGGTCGACCGCGTGGTACGCTTACAATCGGATTCGGTAACTTTGCTGAATCTCCCCGCGTGTCGGTAGGTGGTACTCCCACAAGCCCTGGACTTCGGTGGAACAGTACGAAAGTGTACGCCGCAGTTGAGCTGCATCTAGTGTGGTGGGGACAGAAAGCGTCCACTCCGATTGCAACGCTTCACTGGGCAGAGGCAGGCAGGAACGACACCAGCGCCGATTACGAAGTGCGTACCAGTGCGGATCTATTCCGACGGTATCTGAAAAGCTGTGAACCGCTTCGCCTGCGGCTGTACTCAAAACGTACCGAAACGCTCATCGGAACCGCAAAGGTACACATCCCAGAAAAGGTAATTAATTTCCCGGAAAACGCCGACCAACCAATTGTCGCACAAAGCTGTGGCGAGATTCTAAGTGTCCGAGGGTTTAAGCTTGGAGAAGTTTGTTTAGAATTCGATCTTAAGCTCGAACCCAAGGAAATTGCCGCAATTCCTTCCAAACCCACCACCGGCTTGCAGTCTCAGAAAGAAGGGAAAGAAAATCGCAAAATGTTATGCGTCGAACAGCAGCGTCCTGCTACTGCACCAATAAAGAAACATTTCCCTTCCGCTTCCAATTCCGCGTTAATTGTGGAAGGAAAAATAGCTCCTTTTCATGAAAGCAAACAGCGTCCCCTGGCCGGAAGTAATAGCTACCAGCACGCAACGAAGAAAAAATTTAACGCATTGGATCATGATTCGAAGCGGAAAGTGTTAGATTATCTAATCGGAAAACCGTTCGATGATGATGAGCGCTCCCGGGCATCGTCGGAACTTTCGGCACTGAGTGAAATTTGTTGCATATCGCCGGCAGAAAGCATGCTGGAAGCGCTCGCCCGATACGATGCTGCACCGGAACAGAGCAAGCAGCCGTATCTGCAGGCCGTCGATTGTATACGGGTACTGGTCGAGGGTCTGAAGCTTACACGGGCCGGTATGAAAGAAATGCAGCATCGTACAAAGCACCAATGGCTAACACCAACAACATCCGGGTTTATTATAAAGATGAAGCTCTCGCGTAATCCCAACACGACCCTTCTCAAGTTCCACTCCACATCGATGGCTTTCGATAATGCGGAGATTTTGTTTGAAGGTCAACCTAAAACTACTAAAATTGCGCTCCCAGCAGGCGGAGATGAAGGGCTGATCTTTGAGTTTGGCATTCACCTGAACGTTGGTAGTAGCTTCGGCAAGACTCGTCTTTTCTTCCTTGGGTCAGCATCAGTTACGCTGCGTGAGCTACTAGACGGTAGATTGAGCTGCCACAAACGTTGCCCAGTTCGGTTAGCATCGGATGACATCCTACTCGGCACGCTTACGCTTCGCATGCACCTGGGACGCCGAGGTCTTCACTTTGGATCCGACTTGATCGATGCGGTAATGGTTGACGAAGGAAACCTTACGCTGGATACGTCGAGCGACAGTGACACATGGGACGGTCCTATGACGGAACCTCTGGCTGATCCAACTTCTACCCAGCATCAGTATTCTCATAGGCCACATACTTGTGGCCAACAGCCGATGAGCTGCGGTCAGCTGCTACGCCATCGTGGCCTGTTTCCACACGCCAGCTGGACATGTACAAGACACACCGGTTGCCCGTCTGATAATCAAAGTCCTTCCGAAACGAAGGACACGAATAGAACGAAAAATCAGCCAACGAATTCAAATGGCAATGCAAATCTTGATGAAATGGCGAAGAATTCTGGTCTCGGTTCCCAGTCCGACCCAAAACCTATGGAAACGGACACAAGCGCACCGGAAGTCCGTCCAGATGTTAAGCTTCTGCACGGAATTCTTCACCTTGGCCAGCTAAGATCACTTCCCGCCAGCGATTACTTTTTGGTGTGCAACACATTCTGGACCGACGAGCCGACCACACTAACATCGGACCTTTGTCCGGAAGGTGGAGATTTTAATTACCTGCACACGTTTCCGGTACTCGCCAATTCATCCTTCATCGAGCGTGTCCGCAATCAGCACATGAAGGTGGAACTATGGCAAAAGCCGCCCGGGGAACCGGAAAAGCTTATCGGCTACACATGCCTATCGCTGCATCAATTCTACATCGCGTTCCGGGATGCACAGCTCAGCGAACATCTGTCCCACGCCAAACTGCCCGTCATTTCTATCGACGGTTGGAGTGGCATCACTTCGCCACTGGCAGCCGAACCGTGTGGAGAAATTAAAGCCATACTAGCCATAGGCACGGAGAGCCAGATTGAGCATTTTAAAACCATGCGGAACCTGCAGCACGTATCGAACGATGTTCCACGCTCGTTGGCCAATCGAACAAGCGTCCCTGCGTCCGTGGTTGGCTCGCCTACGCGTCGTATTTATCCACGACCCGAGCACAAATCCATTCAATCGATGAGCAGTGGTACAAAGCAACCGCAAACGTCTGAAGTAGCGAACATGCTGTCAGCATTTATTGAAAATCTGGCCCAACGCTTGCCTATCTCATCGGAGCGTAGTACGGCACCGAGCTACGATCATAATAATGCATCCACTGATGAACCGATGGATGCGGCACCACACGGAGCATCACCACACTCCAATGCAAATAGGCCACAGCTGCGCAAAACGGCCGATTTACTCGACAATCTCCAGAAAGCCCTTTCCCAACGGCCTCCAGCATCGGCACTGGATGGTTTCGGTGGTTTGGGAGGGTTGGGCATGGCAACGTTGCTCGGTGCGGCTACCACACCGGCCGATCAAACGCCACCGGCAGCTGGTGCAGGACAACCGATCGACGCAACCACACAACCGACGGCAACAAACGACGATGGTTCTAGTGGTTCAATCGAAAGCATCACCGAATCCCAACCCCCGACTCTCGAGAGCTCCGGCAGTGGTAAAGTGGCCGGTGAACAACTCACCTCAGTACCGATCGATGAATGTAAAGTGTTCCGGGTGGCGATCGAGATCGAACAGGCGGTAAATTTGCCGAAGCTGACCATTAGCAAAAAGTACGCCAAGCGGCACAAGAATCGTAACGTTCCGGATACGCTGGAGCTGGAACCGAGTGCGTATGCCACGTTCGAGGGGTATAATTTGAAACCCGGCATGCCGAACACGGTTAAATCGCACGAAGGCATCGTGTACACGACACATGTGTTGGAGCGCAACTGTGCTCCCGGGTGGCAGAAACGGTTCGAGGTGCAGCTTCCGGTCGATCTGATGATGAATGTAAGTAGGAATATTTTAGTTGTTTAAAAAGGAATTAGAATAGAAGGTCCTCCAATCAAAGATTGACTAATATTGACGAGAGGGTGTGGGAAATATATTAAACATCAGGGTTTGCTTAAAATTAGGGAGCCTGGAATTTTGAAGGTAGTACAGAATCGGATAAACGCGACCTCGGCTATTGAAGTCCATATTCTTCTTTAAAGTTCGATCCTTGATTTTCTTAATTATCTCCTTTTATAATATCCATTTCTCCGCAGGATGAAAAGCGATTCATACTGAAGGTTTGGCGCAAGGCGGCACTTAGTGATGCGCCCAAGTGTCGTTTGTTACCGGCCCCGATGGAAGATGCCGTGATCGGGTTCTGTGCGATCGATTTGAGTGTGCTTCTGTCGGGCATGCCGTACATCCTCGGTTGGTACAACATTATGGACTTTTCCGGACGCTGTAACGGTCAAATCAAGGTACGATTAAAACGAGTAGTTTTTTTTTTGCGATGGAAGAAAACAATTCTAACGATGGTGAGCCCCCGTTTTTTTCTGAATCTTCCCTAGGTTAATGTACAACCGCTGGAAAACGTCCAAGTGTACAAAGCACTCGACGAACAGCTAAACTTCCAGATACCGCTCTCGATCGATGTGGACTGTAATGCGATCGGGTTGGACGCAGCCAACAACACTTCGCTCAGCCGTGCTCTCAAGCGGAAGTTTACCGAGTTGGAAGAAATAACCGAACGCTTAAAGGCACGCCTGTTCGATGTGACCGAGGGTGAAGATGATCCGGACGATCAGTTCGAGCATGATCTGAACACGGAAGCGGAAGAGGAGGAGGATGAATCGTGGCCCGATGAGTTCGTCGGCGATATGTCGAATCAGAAGCGCAACAGCCAGTACCCGAACGGTGCACTAACGCTAACGACAAACACCTCGTCCTATTCGATGTGTGCTACCGATCGGCGTATAAACGATCCACCGGAAAGGTCACTAACCGGTTGCTCGAATCAAAATCAATCACGCCCGGCGGCAGAGCTACAGAATCTGGAGGAGCTGATCCAAGCGCACGATATCGATACGCTGATAAATCCTGCCATCATTAAGAATCTCCTCAATCCTTCCAACTCGGATGAAACGCCACCGCTGGATGCCGATGGTACCGGACTCGACGGAGCAACCGATGCGGACATGAGCGATACAACTTCTTCGTCCCGTTCCTCACTGCTTCCGATCGACACAAGCACACAAGCGACAGGAAGTGGTGACAAAGTAAGACAGATCGCTTCCGCCCTTCAGAGGACCACAATATCCGATTCGACGAGCCGCATCAACGCGTCCGGCAAATGCCGTGAAGCACCGGAAGGTGAACCGATGAAGAAGGATGTCGACAATTGAATGAGTGTGGACCAGGGCGAGCGATTACAAGAAAAGCAATTGAATTTTCATTTTAATCTTATTTCGCGTCCCGTTCGGGCGGGTGGGGTTTTCTTAAATGTAGTTGTTAATATTTATCTCTTGCGCACACTATATACTACCCAGTAATCTTGTACTGTGTTTTTGTTCTCGTGTCTCGTGTTTGATAACACAAGACGGTAAAACACATTTTAAGCAAACATTTGTATCCAGAATTTGAATCCAATACTAAGACTTCGTTTACGTGTAAATTGTGCATTTAGTTCCAAGTGTTTATGAGAAAGAACTTACCATTACTCCCTTTACCGATGGCAAATGTCATCATACAGAACAGTTACAGCGGACTTGGCAAACTTAACCGGATCTCTATTCAAACATCGATAGATAATTTTCCAACCGGAATTTGCGCTTCAACTGTTTGTTGCTGATGAACTGTATTGCAGCGCTGGTCTTATCATGCCGATGGTAGTATGCACAATGTCGTACGCGCTATTACAGAAGAAAAGAAAATGGCTGACAATATGCACCTGCAATCCAGCTTGATCTCGTCCTATCTTACTAACCTTGTACTCCTTCAAAGCCTCAGCACGTTTCTTCTGCTCGGACTTGCTTTTCGAGTGACTTCTTGCTTCGTCTAGCTCCTTCACCATACAGCGCCGACAAAGACATCGTTCCGTCCTTAAATTCTTCCAGTAATCCACCTCCGGCCGTTCGTCACACCGCTGACAACGATCAAAGTTATCCGTCTTGCAGATCGTCCTTGCAGCGGGCATAATTTTGATAGTTCCACCAAACGAATGGCTCCGAATGTCCTTGCGCGTTTTGAAGACATACGTTCCAACACTAATGAATCAAAGTGGAGAAGAATAGGACGGGGGGTTTCTCAACGACAATCCCAAGCACTTAATGTTGTATTTTATCCACTCACCCAGGATACGCTAGTGAATGATCCTTCGTACGATCGTCCGTTCCACTACCGAAAGGTTTAGCTGATTGTTTCGGTTTAGATGGCTTCCTGCCCGTCAGCTCATAATCTCCAACCCCGGGACTGTTGCTTACCTCTTCAAAGTTGAACCTCACGCTCGTCGCAATCAGTGGCCCGTATCCTTTACGGCTTACCCGCTTTCGCAGTGCCGGATGCGCATCTGGTGTCCCTGCATCGTAGCTAATGTTGTGACATCCGGGAGCAAGATTTTCACCCAACAGCTCCGGTTGCCGGCGTCGCATCAACGCACTCATGGCCGGTCCTTGCAGTGGGACCGTTTCCCGTTCGATGCTAGATCCGAAGCAGATCCTTGCCTGGGGTGGACGCTGTATAACGTACTCGAAACCTGAGGAGGACACTGAAGCCATTTTAACGCTTATTCGCTTTCGAATCACTCACAGTCACTTTGCTCTCCAAAGCTGGTGCGATCTCCGACAGTGAAGATCGCACCAGCTTTTAAAAGCTGTCCCATATCCCACCGAAATCATTGCAGCGTCCCAAGATAAGCTGATACTCCTTGCGAGCTTCCCGTAGGAGCAGGCGAGAAAACTCGTTCATTTCAATCATCTTTTTTATGTTTAAAACAGTGACTATGTAACTGTGACTATGTGTTACCTGCACGAGCGCTCTAATCAAACTGGAGCTAAAGTCTCGACCGGAGAAAGCAGTTGAGTCTTTGCCCGCGAAAACTCTATCCGTGGAGGAGGATGAGGCGCATAATTTTCCACCGGGAAACACGTGCCGGCAACGAGTTGAAGTTAAAGGCGCGCGTGTCTCTTTTCGTGTGTTTTTGTGTAATGTGGCGGGGCCCGCACGAGTTTGCATAGATTGTAAGTTGCCTAAGCAGTTGGCTAAACGGATATCCGAAAGGGATGGGAGGATATTTTATTGGTGTGATTTATTTTCCCCAAAAGCTTAACTCAAAACTGCATGAACCGACTCCATTTTTTGGTGGAGCCTGGCTGAGGGTATGCAGGGAATTGGAAAATCTGATCGAAATTCTCCTTTATACGACTGTCAATCGAATGGCAAACGGATATCGAATCAAAGGACAAATGATTGGCTCATAAATTGTAGTGAAGGGTCGTACAAAGGACGAAAGGGTTGCTATTACTTATCCGCTCCCACGAACCGTTACGATACGAAGAATGGGACAATCAATTTGATTGATTAATGAGATGCTTCAGGACATTGTTTATGCAAAACGGGAAGCTTAAGTAGTAGTACTTAAGTAGGTGAACGTAGTTTAAAACGCTCTATTACATTGTCTCCTAAAAAGGTTTATTTTATTCCTTTTGAAGATGGAACAACATAATCCTGGAGCAAGTCGGTTCCGAAGCAAAAATGATAAAGCGAACTGTATTCCCTTTTCCTGTTAATGGAGCCAAGTTGGAGTAGGTGAGGTCCCCAAACATGTGTCTTACCACCCCTCATATATACTCTTCTGTTGTGGGACATTTTCAATTCCAAAACCATTCATGTCCTTAGATTTATGGCTTCATACACCAAGCCTCAATATAGCAGTAAGAGACAAGAAAACCGTTCGCTTCCTTTACCCACTCCTCCCGCGGATGATCCGTCGCGTGACAATCGAAACTTATTGCAGGTGAAAACTTGTTGGCAAAATCGACCGTTGGTGCAGGGAGGCCTAAGAACGTGGCAGTAAAATCCTCAATCCCCGTTTGCGTTCTTCACACTTTCACACGCTTTTTAGTTAGTAGCAGCGGGAAGCAGCTCCGTTGTGGGTCGTTTGTTTTACTTACGGTCGTATACTACCAACAGAGCGAAAAAGATTTCATCGACCGACCGATGGAGCTTTCCCTGGATCCATCGGAACTTCGGAACAGCTTGTTATCATATTCAATTTGTGGTGAAATTATAGATACTACACTAGTTTACACTATGGGTTGCACTACTACTGTCACATCGCCACTTCGATCGCAGTAGTATAAAATTTCACCAACCAAAAAGCACGCGACAGCTTATGGTAATTAGAGCTCCACCAATTAGCCTTTTTCCTCGTGGCGAGCAAGTTTATGGGGCCTTCCTCAAGGCATGAGTCAGCGGCATTAGAGAACTTTATGACCATGGTGATATCTGCTCGTTGGTAATTTGCAACAGAAAGGACAATTTCCTTTGTGTCGTTCATTTCTACTCCCTTGGGGAAAGAATGCTAATTTCGCCTACTTTATACTTTACCTTCCATCACTTTGTCGAACGATGTCCTTCCTTTTGGTTTGTTGAGAAGTGATTTAGAACACAAGAAAGAGAACCTTCGTTAGCCTCAAATCACACTTTCAAAAAAGTCACAAATTAACTCATCGTTTCGCACGAATCGTTCCCGGCCCTAGGATATTCCGTCCGGTCAAGCAAAAATCACAATCAATTCTGGCTCACAACCGTTGGTATTTTGCGCGGTGGAGACGGTGTGCAACAGTTTTTTCTTTGTTGCTTCGATCCTGATGGTGATGGGCGAGAGTAGGGTTATAGTAAAGGTAGTAGTGAAATCGAAACAAAAATACCACAAAAGCGACCATAAAAACTCATTCGGAACTCAAACTAAAAGGGAGGATAGCGTGTGTAAAGTAAACATTGTTGCAACGGTCCCTTCGCCGCATGTGTATTCTGGGGCATATTGTCGTGGTCGCGTTTGTTTGTTTGTACGCGCGTGCAGGAATGGCACCGCGAAAGAATATGTCCTTTGGTGTCCTTCGCCTACTTTTTTTTTTGCTACATCGCGGTTTACCGTTTGCCAGGAGACCTCTCGTTTGATCGGCTCCGAGGATGTGCGGTTCGCTGGAGCGACTCCTAAAACAGGTGATTTTGGCTTACGCGCAAATCGATACGAAAAAGATTCTGTTGGGTAAAAAGATTGAAAAGAGGCTGAGGAATGTTTGCTATTTTTAGCTCAGCAAAGAAGGTAATCAATTTTGTTTTGTTTTTCGAATTCTACTTTAGCAGATCGGTAAAACGGTACACAGTGTGAAATGTATGTGACAAAGCTGTTGAACAGTACTTAAGCAGCAAAGACGCTACTACGAACGTTGCGTGAAGGGAAAATTCTCCTTTTTGTTTATTTATTTCTCTTTTCAAACAACTATATTTTACAACTCGGCTGTTATATTATTTTTCCTTTTCTTTGACTCTATAATCCAGAGAGGTCTTGGTCTGTCATATATGACTATCCTTAACATAATTATACTTGTAGCTGGATAGTCGTACTGGGAAATGTTCTGGATGGGATTCGATATTCGGCCCGATCATGTGAAGGAAGATTCCGTTATTGTCTAGTCCACCGGACTGCCTCTCATCCACCTTCTAATAAAAAAACTAATTTATTAAAACATAATTATGAAAAAAGTGACACTTAAGCATAAATAAATCAATCAAACAATAATAAGTAAAAATCAAACAATAAAAAATAATTAATTATTAAATATTTTTTTTACAATGCAACTTAAATTAAAAGATTTTTTTTTAATTTCCTTGTCTCAACGCCAGCCAAAATAACAGAGGGAAGCAAAACAAATAGCTAGAAATGAAAATCAATATCGACTTGAATTTGAAACTATCTTTTATGAATAAAAATAATTAATTTTCGTCAAATAACCTTATCTGACGCCTATTTGCACAGGCATTTGAAGTATGCTGTCAAACTGGCAGCTTCGTGCACCGGGAACAGCACATCAAACCACCAACTGTCATGTTTGCGCAGCCGGGCCGCCAAGATGCCAGGGGAACCAGTCTAAATTTACCATGAAAATATTTCCTGAATACTAGCGACAGCGCGGTGTGCGATGTGATTATGTGGTGTTGCAGGGCAATGAAAATGTTCCTGTCGAACGAAATTGCACATGGCGGCGGTAGAACATCATGGAATAGGCGCTCCGTAGAAACGCGTCGGAAAACAGGTAAAAACCGGGTGCTTTCGGGCTGGTTTTTGCATTAAAATGCACCGTAATGGTCGGTGCACTGGTGAACGATGAAGTTTGTGCGAATTTTGGGCCATTTTTGCTGTCCGGGCTAAAATTTTCCAGAACCGTCCAATGAACTCGATGCGCCGTGTGTGTGCGTTCCCTACCGTCCGCCCGAACATACCCACAATGTCTTTGGCCTGGCTGCTAATATGAAGAGGGTAACCTTTCGGTCCCGTAATTTGTGTGTGATACCGTTTTTCGAGTGTAAATATGATTTTAGTCGCATATTACCATTAAAAATGTACGTAACGGGAAAATTTGTTTCTCATAATGTACATAATTTTTATGTGTCGTTTGGTTCTCATTTTAGCATACATTTATATTAGCAAAAAGCACTAGAGAAGCGTAGTTAGAAAAGTGATAACCATCCGCCGCTTCTATGCTTGATTCCCTCGTAAAAGAAATGTATCGTAATGGTGTCGATTATCAAAAGTGGGCATCTCGGCTGCGCCTACTATGTTGCTATGTAAATGGTTGATTATGGTTGTGTGGTGGTGTACGGAAAAGACGAGGATTGATGTGCTGCTCGTGATGAAGTGTGTGGTATAGAGAGTAAAAAAGGGGTTTTTTAAGTAGGCCTAGAGCGATAGAAAGTGTGCCAAATATGTGCCTTGGTTGCATTCTATTCGGTATATATTTTATTATTGCAAAAATGTATAGCATTTATAAGCAAAATAGATTCAAAACTGCTAAAGAAGCGTTGGAAAACGGCATCTGCCCAAAAAGGCAAACGATGGTCAGACAAAGAATTTGTAATATTGCATTCATTCTTCATATTTTGTAATCGTGATTCATCCATCTCTTCTACGCACATCGCAACGAAAATGTGTGTGCGTGTATGTGTACATTAACGAGGGGTTAATTTTTGTCCGGTGTCTATTGGGATTGTATTTGAGAATCTGTATGACCCCTCTCGCCCACAAACCTCCCAATCAACCCTGCTCGAACTGCAGAGGAAATGCAGTTCACTGATCATCTTGTGATCGGGCGTAATTTTTGCACCTATGACGCACTCACACACAAATACAAACGCGAGCGTAGACGTTCATGTAGAGCAGTGATGAAGAAGAGTTATATGCATAGAAAGGTGGAATAATTTCACATATATTACATTCTGCTCACCGGAGTGCAATTAATGTCATTTTTTTTTAAGCGATTGCAAGGTCAAGCAGTGATATAGCAATACGGCGTAGATAAGATGTGTGCTGCTATCTCCTGAATTCCAGGAGAAGATTTTCTTGAGACAATTTTTTACAATTTTATAATAAACATAATTTTCCATTTCTTCGTTTTAGGTTGTTCATTCCAATTCCATCCTCCTTAGGAGTATACAAAAAAAATACTTTGGTCAATAGCAAATAGTGCCCTAATTCTTCTGCCTTGCCGTCAAGCAAACTAACATTAATCAGCAAAGGAGACTTCAAAAGTCATCCCCATCAGATTTACATCTTTGAACCTGCAAACGAGCCAGTAGGCCAGAAAAGATGACTACGACACGCGAGGACGTGCTGTTACAGATGGGCGAGGTCCGATTTAAAAAGGGCGACGGAACGCTCTACGTGATGAACGAACGGATCGCCTGGATTGCTGAGCATCGCGATACGGTTGCTGTGTCACACCGTTTCCAGGATATCAAAAGTAAACTACAACAACGCGCTTTTCCTCGTTTTCCCACACCTAATACTAACGCCTGCTTTGTTTTAGTGCAAAAAATTTCCCCGGAAGGTAAACCGAAGGTACAGCTGCAGGTGGTGCTACACGATGGCAACAGTTCGACGTTTCACTTCGTTAACCGGCTCGGCCCGCAGGCACAGATGGCCGATCGGGATAAGGTGAAGGAGCTGTTGCAACAGTTGCTGCCCAACTTTCGGCGCAAGATCGACAAAGAGCTGGAGGAAAAGAATCGTATCCTGACGGAAAACCCGTCCCTGTTGCAGCTGTACAAAGATCTGGTCATTACGCAGGTGCTGACGAGTGAGGAATTTTGGGCCCGCCACGCCAAGGACTACATGAACAAGGAGCAAACGGTAAAGCAAGATATCGGTGTGTCCGGTGCGTTTCTGGCTGATATTAAGCCGCAAACGGATGGATGTAACGGGTTGCGGTACAATCTGACGGCGGACATTATTGAGTGTATCTTTAAAACGTATCCGGCGGTAAAGCGGAAACACAGCGAGCACGTGCCGGGCAAGATGACGGAGGCTGAGTTTTGGACCAAATTCTTCCAGTCGCATTACTTCCATCGGGACCGTATCGTGGCGGGCGGCACCAAAGACATTTTCACCGAGTGCGGCAAGATCGATGATCAGCAGCTGCGACAGTCGGTGCAGGAGAATCTCGGCGATCCGTTGCTGGATATACGTGCGTTCGAAGATAACACGCTGGAGGATGGATTTTGCAGCTCGGCCACTGCCAAACAGCAGACGGTCAACAGTGGTAACATTGTCCATCAGAGTATGATCAAACGTTTTAATCAACATTCGTTTTCCGTGCTGAAAACGTGCACGGATGTAAAAACGCTCAACTGCGGCATTGGGTCCATTTTGTCCGCCACGCCGGGTGTGACGGATGCGTCGTCGAATGGTGGTGGTGCACCCGTCACGAATGGGACGAAGGACAAGACAAACAACAATAATCTGCCGGGCGACGGAAGCAACAATAATAATACGTTGAATGGGTACAGCAAGAAGGAGAAACGAGACAACCTAGCGAATGGTGGGACCACTGAGCACAAGAGTAACGGGACGATGGGACCACCATCGTCAAATGGCGGCGGCGGTGCGGTGTTTGTCGAGCCGACGATTAAGAGGGCCCGCATACAGGCGAAAATTACCTACGACGATCTGGAAGGCGAGGAAGACGAGCGGACCCGTGTAAAGCAGCTGAATTTGACCAAAATCGAACGGTACCTTCATGGGCCAGTTCCGGCGACGAGCGGGACTGGTGGCGGACACGATTCTTCACATTCTAGCAATCAGCGAAAAGGTGGTGAGGGAGGTTTGCATGATTTCGAAACGACGCATGCAATGATCCTGGAGGCCGCTAATGGGACGTGGAGTAATCGGACGCCACACAAGCTGTTGGTTAGTCCGGCCGCTGCTGTCAGTGCGCTGGGAGATCTGAGTCCGGGTGGCGCGCTGATGAGAGGATTCCAGGAACAAAGCCTTGCCCGTAAGTATTGCCCATTACAAGAACACTCCGTAAGCAAGAGCACTCTTTAATCATTTTGCTTTTTTACTTTACAGAACTTGTGCCTCCGGATATAGAAAAGGAAGTGCGTAACCTATACCTATCGCTGCTGGAATTGCTGAAGGAATTTTGGAAATGTTTCCCGCCAACAACGCCCCAGCTAGAGTCAGAAGCAACCCGCATGCACGACATATTGCAGCGTTTCGCGATGGTCAAATTGAAGCCTTTTGAGGTAGGTACCATTTTCTCTCCATTCAAAACCTATCCCAGCGGGACATTTCTTCAATAAACTTCGCGCTTTTTCTTTTGCAGGATCGTGCCATGAGAGAACTATTGCCATTAGGGTCCTCGCTAACGCAACATTTGAACCAACTGCTCCAGTCGGCCAACCGGAAGTATGCGATCTGGCAGGATCGTCAGCGCCGTACGCACAGGTAGCAGTGTTCCTCCTCAACGCTCCACTTCAAGCGGCCAGGTGACGTGTTGTAGTAGTAGCACACGTCCCAACGCTGTCATACTCCTCCTGTATCATCACACCAGTTCCGGGGGCACTCCATTTTGTTACCTTCCACTGAACAGAACCGTATTTGGCAAATTGCATCAAACCGTTCCTTCCTTTTGTCTTCGTCCCGTATTCATTCACATCACGTTCTGCTCTTGATCTTGTGTTTAGTTCGATACCGTTGTGTTGTAGTGCATAAATGCTAGGGATTTAGCTGATAATTATCAAAAACCAATCGGGATTTTTTTCTTCAATATTTTCACACTCTATAATGGGAATCTTGAAGGCATGCCAAGGAAGAGTAATGGTAATTCCGGTATATTGGTTAATGTGTATACACTGAATAAAGATAAAAAGGCGCTGCCAACTGTGGCCTACGTAAACACCGTCATGAAATGAATGGATGCGATTGAAGCGAGCAGACGACACACAGGATAAACCGAATGGTTGAACAGCCAACGAGTTAGTATTAATGATGCAAATAAAAGGGAAAAAAAGAAAAAGGGAGAGAAGTTGTACGATATGAATGCGAGCCAACAATTTGTCAAGAATCAATTACTTCAAAGAGCATGAAATATATTCATATCATCTTCGAACATCGTTGCTGAGTGTTTTTCGTCTGTAATGTCATTAAAAGGCTGATGATGGATGCTGCCTGCAAAGCCTTTATTCGCGTTTTAGTTTTAGTAAAGGTGTCACGATTGATCTTGAGTGTACGATCGGGCAGGAGCAACACGCTGTTGAATCCAGGTTGAACAGTCAATCAAAGCGAAATATGATTGGGTTTTGTGAGAGAAACAATGATAATAATATAACCATGTAGTGGAGAAAGTTTTGTGCCAGGAAAGTAAAGCAACCCAAAAACGATGCGATTATGCTAAAGTGGGTATGAATCATCAAATCAATCAATCATAGAAGAGAGAAATAAAATAATCAAACACATTTCTTACAAGTATTTTTTATATTTCATAATGACGACCAGGTCGTATTCCTTAAAATCTAATCTTATGTCTAGCTTTACAACTCATTCAACTTATATCTTATTTGAAGGGTAGTCATTTCCTTCTACCTCATTTCAAGTGCACCTTATCCCGGGTGAGGTCTATTGTGGATGTTGTTGCTGCCAGGTATGGTTGAGAATGTTTACAAGTATTTGATATGATAAAGGTATTTAATAAATTAGTATTTTATCTGACTGATGATCAGTAAAAGAAACGAAATAATTCAATAATTCAATAATTCAATAATTGACTTTTTTATGAGTGCATGAGCGTTCATCCTCCAACCAACATCAATAAACGAACAAACCACAAGATAAATAATTTTGTTTTATTGCGATGGAACGGTCTGACCGTATTGCTGTCAATTAATTTTAAGTTAATTATAAACAAGCATCATTTGCTGAAATTATTTCAGTGCAATAATAACGATAAATTCAACAGATCTGAGCGAGTTGTCAAAAATATTCTAAATGAAAGCTGTCAAAAGGAGCGCCAGTGAGTTACCGTTTGTGTTGGTGAGTTATTTTCCCAAGTGATTAATTGCAGGTCGTCTTTCTACCCATCGAACTCTAGAGTGCCGAATTCTGTTCTGTTCCCGCAACTGGTGGAATACAGAGCTATTGAACTGTCACCTCAACCACGGGGCAGCCGCTAAATACTTTGTGTAGATGGCAATTCCACAAAATACATAAAAATAGCTTATCTGCATCTTCTTCACTATTTGCTCTCTCCACTGAATGCTGTTAACAATTTTCGGATATCTAGCCATCGAGCTCACTATGCTATGCATCTTCGCCTTTTGGCAGACAAATCACTAAAGAGAATCTATCTTGTGAGTCTTTAGGAGGATTTCAGATTCGCAGATTTCACCTTTTCTTCCCTATGGTTGTCTGTCCTGCGCTCCAATAGTTCCGGTTCGTCGGAAAAAGGGAGCTAAGAGAAATCGGCTAATTCGGATCCGCGGTTCAAAACTTCTCCTGGATAGTTAAAAAAAATTAACTCTCCGACCTAAGCGAAACTGTTCTGTTGATTCGTTCTGGTCGACCCAGGAAAAAGTATCCATCTGATCCAAGTATATCTGACAACGTAGCAAGGAACTGCGCGAGAATCCGGGATCGGTCATTCCTTCGGTTGATCGAGCCACCAACGACGGATGCTTGTATCTGGTATTATTCCCGAGAGCTAAACATCTGATCCGATAGTCTCATTTCGCGCCTTAATGATAGAATGCTTCCTGCATCGGTGAATGATATGTTTATGTTTTCTTTACCACTTGGAGATTGTCGACATCGATTCGATTTCAAAAGAGCTTTTCAGTCTAGAAGTCCTCTAGAAGTCGGGCTCTCATGAATGTTTGTAAAATTTTCTCGCTTTGAAATTACTTTTTGAGAACCTGGCCTGTGGTCCGAGACCTTGTGATTTTTTCCCTGCCACATCGATGTCAACAGTTTGAAATTTCCTGTAAAAGGCACCCTTCATAAAATAATCTTTATGCGTGATATTTTTAAGAAAAAATCTCTTGAAAACCTGAGTTTCTGGCTGTAGAAATATCCCATGACACGTGGACTTCACTTTTCACAATTTTTTTTTACATAATAAAATAGTAAAATAAATCAAAATACGCTTACTTCCAAATGCCAAATACTCCAGAAGGATAAAAACGCTTCAAAATGAGTTTCCTGGTGAGATACGTTCCACTCACCACGCAACAAAACGCTACATGGGGAATACGCTCAGAGCAATACGCTTGCAAAGTCTCTCGCATCGAAAGCAAGGAAAAAAATAATAAAGTAGAAATCTGCGGGAGCGTACGGAGCGTCATTCGGTACGGTGCTTGTGATTATTGTTAATGTAGAAGGTGAAAAATTGTATTAAACAGAACAATTAACCGGTGTGTAGCAGCTGAACGCAGTACAACGATTTAAGCAGTTTGTAACAAGATGTAAGCGACAGTTTTTGTGATCGTACGCGAGTCAGTGTGAAATAATGGCGTTGGTATATAGTACGGTGGTGGTATATGTGGCGTTGGTGTTGTTGGTACGGAAACAATAGCGAAGCCCTGAAAACTTTGGCAATCCGATACATTGGAGCATATGCGTGCGTCCGTGTGTGTATGGTACACAATAAATGGCAATTGCGCTTTGTCGATTGTACGCACATGTGTTCCGTCTAAACCGGAATTGCGGTACGGGATTAAAGCTATGCGGAGCACGACGATCTGTGTTTACACTGTCCGCTGTGGTCAGCCAAAGCATAGAAAATTTGTGTGCTTTACCCTGGCGTTCGTTCGGATGGAATACTTATCTCGCCACTATAAGCGACGCTCTTTTTTTGGGGGAGGGGAATATTTGATTAGAAAAGTAGCCGTTGATGGATGCGTATGGTACGGGTTTCTAAGGAAGCATAATAATAAAAACAGCCAGCACTACAAACGGCTGCTATGTTTTTTCTCTCTCTCTCGCTCTCTCTCTCTCTCGCTCTCTCGGTGCGATTGAAAAGAAAGCAGTCTTGTCCGGGAGGGTGTTCCGCTGGGCCGTTCTTGCTAGAAAAAGAGGGAATGTAATGTATGCTGCTGGCCGCCCGTGAGCGAGCATATTAGTCTGGGGGTTTTCTGGGCCACATTTTCTTCCTCGCGATTGAAAGGAGTGTGGTACCGAGAATATACGCTCTCTCTTTGATTTAACCACCCGTAGCCGTCCGTCGTCGTGTTGGGAGATTCCGATTCAGATTGCTGCTGCGTTTCGGTCGGTTCGGTGTGGCAGTTTTGCTGTTTGCCAGCAGGAAGCAATACTTCTTCTATTCTGTCCGGCCAACAGTGGGGTATATTTTTGCCCGGTATTTCCATCCATCACAGCACGCGTGCTGCATTTTCCATTAGAGTTTTGTGTGCGTGCGTGTGTGTCACGGTGGTGAAAAGTGTGACCTGTGAAAATGAAAACTGTGTGTGTGGTAGGGGGGGAATAAACTCCCACCCTCATTGTGAGGCGGGGATGGGCGCTTGCAGTGGGGGAAATTGTGGGAACAAAAGAGTGAGAAAGGGCGAGATTTTGATCACGGATGCGAAAAGCGAGAGTGAAAAATCGGAACTTTATATTTATTTCATTGTGTGGCTTTGTGTGCGTGTTTGTGGTTGGTTCTGCTGCACAGTACTTGCTGTGGAATAATGGTTCCTTTCGCATTGCCAACATTGTAATAAGGGAACAAACGATTTAAGGGATGTTTAGGCCGTAGGTCATTTCCATTTTCGATGGGAGGCTGAACAATACACCAAAGTGACAGAGCGAATCTCTTCCATTTTGCGATCGTGAGTGTGTTTGACACACACACACATACACACGAAAAAGGACGAAGGAAGGATATGCGTGAAATATGTTTGGAGAAAGGAGCAACAACAACAATAAATACCCTAAAAAATGGTGCCAATTTTAGTGTTTGGAATCGATTTTCCATTAGGAAGAAAGGAAGATTCCCTTGTCCAGCTTCCATGTTCCGGTGTGCCGGACCGTCTTCTCAGTTGGTTTATTGTTGTTGGAAAAATTTTGATGTTGCCATCGTACCGTCGTCTCTCTCTTGTGCTTGCTCTCGTTCCGGTATATTACAGGGGGTTTCAGTTGGTAATGTAAAAGCATAAATGGTTTTGGTAAACATTTCACATGACATAGTAGACCAAAGGCGGCTCGGTGATGATGACGACAGCGGCGCAGGTCTTCAATCGGCCGGACCGAGGCTCAAATCCCATCTGAACCGTTCCCCTGTCGTGAGGACTGACTGTCCAACTCTGTGATATCGAGAAGTTTAATAAAGCTTTACAATAAAAGGAAATTGTTTTCCATGTCATCTGAAGCCAATACAATGTCATCACAAAATCTACCCTTTCTTGTGATGTGTTTATCAAAATCATCAATGGTTTTAAATTATCAATAGAAAAACCCTGTAATTAACTATTCAATCATTTTCGCATCTCTCTCGCTCAATGATCTCAGTCCACAATACACACACACACAAACGCACGTATGGTTGGCATTTTCATTGATGGAAAACCAAGGCCCACTTGGATGATATACGCTCCTTGCGGCTACGGTGATGGGTTTGAGCTGGAAAATTATACCCCAGGAATGGGGAATCCGGTGCGGTTGATTTAATTTTCCAATCTTGTTTTCCTTCCACAGATCGAATGTGAAAATCGTGCATGTTCCAGGTGCTGTAGGGAACAGTGAATACCGGATAATATCGAACGGCGGAGGTGGTCGCTCTGCCAACTTGTACGAGGGCTCGTCCACCACAGTGGGTCATACATACAGAAAGTCCAAACACCAGGAAAAACGCTCGTATGGCACACATCGTCCCGGCTCGGTCCGGCGTGAGCAAAAGTGAGTAGGAAAAGGTGCGTGTGTGTCCACGGTGAAAAATGCTACGGAAAGTGTTGTGTTGCCCGTGATGGTTTTATGCTTTCGTACCACTATCGCAAGCGTTCGACCACAGCACAGCTGTGTGTAGGAGAACGGGGGAAAGTGTGGAAAAAGAAATGAAAAGCGCGCTGTAGGGGGAAGGCAGTGTGCTTGTAGTGGTGAGAAAAAAGGCGTCGCTCACGCACAGGTCGCGTGTGGCTGAAGTTTTAGTCGCGTTCGAAGAGGCACACGGAGAGCAACCAAGCCAGCCAGAGCCAGTCCAAGCAAGCAGTGAAGAGAGTGCGTTGTGATTCTGTGTGTGGGCATAGCAACATACATACGAGATTCTGGTGTGTGCGTCTAGGAGAGGTGTACAAGTGTGTGAGAGTGCGTATGTGTGTGTGTGTGTGTGTTTGAGTGGCTGTATGATTCTTTTTCCATTTTCTGGAAAGTGATCCAAGTACACGCAGAAGAAAAAAAGGGGCAGAAAGAATCTATAAATCCTAAACTTGAGAAGAATCTCTAGTGGTTTTTGCGATAAAAAGATGACCCAGTGTTTGGTGGTGTAGAAGAAAGGCGGCAAAGAGTAAGGGCAAACATTTCCGATTCTTCAATCTCGCCCAGCTCGACGAACAGAACCTCCGGATATCGAAAGCGAATAGCTGAGTAAGAATCAAAACGAGAGAAACAGCTGGCGCACGCGAAGAGCAGGGCCCGGCATTCCTGTCCGCCGACTACGGACGAAACGAGTATAGCGAAATGTCTAGCTGGGCCCAGCGGATGCACCGCCGGGCGGCAACCTTTGGCAGCGTGGTAACATCGTGCGGCCATCCCGGTACACCCTATCCGCACCGGCTGGAGAAGGTGAAGTTTGGCGTACCGCTGGAAGAGGTATGCAAGAACGACATCCCGGGTCCACTGCTGGTGTTAATACTGAAGCTCAACAAGGAAGCTCCGTGCCGGAAGGATGTGTTCCGTGCGCCCGGCAATCAGGGTGCGATGAAGAAGTTGATCCACTTCCTGCAGCAGGGTCGGCTGGTGAACGTGGACAACTATTCCGTCTACACGATTGCCAGTGTGCTGAAAAAGTTTCTGCGCAAGATCCCGGGCGGAGTGTTTGGGCGGGAAGGTGAGGCGGAACTGTTCCAGATAGTGGACCTCGACGATGAGGTGCAGCAGCAGGAGAAGATACACAGGTGAGGTAGATTGTAAGGGTGGGAGATGATGCTTCAATTTTGGTTTTCTCTTTAACCGTAGGAGATTGCCGGCTTTCAATATTTGACAGGTGAAAATTTTGACATTTGGGTACTGTACGGCGAATTTATTATCCAGTCGCACATTAGGAATCGCAAATGAAACTCGAGTTGAACACTCTCGAGTTCTCTTGTAGACCTCTGTCCTTGCAAGTCGTCCAGAGGAAAAAAAATTCCATGCTGGAGATAAAATCCGACGCGCCCTTCTCCCCCGGCAAAGTGTCGGCAAATCGTGGGAAGAGAGACCACACATGCCGTTCGCGCTTCTCGGCCTTCCTAGTAGTTACAGTATGGCGTGTATTAGGAAGTGATAAACAGGATGTCACGGTGTGTGATAAACAAGCTAGTTATGTGTCATGTTCGGTTGGGACAGCAGCGACCGACACCATTTTTGCACCCCGGTGTCGGGCCAATCTTTGCCACCACTCTGTGTTGATATTAAGGTAACCCGATTGGGGCAGTACATATCTTGCGATGATGATGAATCACGCGTTGTTGTACACACGGTAGCAGATTGTGCGATTTCTTTTTTTTTTGCTTGATGGTTCTGACTTGTGTCACGATTGCAAGTGAAGATAGATTTGTGTAGAACATTGCTGCAAGGGTAACTATCAAATCGAGCATTAGTTCTTTGGTTTGGGAAGGTCTTTCCTCAGCTATTCCATCAATGGAGATGTAGTAACAGTGGTTCGCTAGTCACGAAAGGCAGCGATTATGATTTCCTATTGCCGCCTGCAATGGCCATGTGCCGGTTGTGCAAGCATATTGTCGTCAGAAAATGGCAGCAAAGCGCACCGCGTTGCACTTTTTTATTGTCGGTCTGTTTCTCACCACACTCACCCCTAGCTGCTTGTTTTTCTTTCCCACTACAAAGCAACAATTGAGATATCAGCTTCAGCTTTCAGCTTTTGGGCCACCCTAAGCAGAGGCAAACGGAAAATTTTATACTGGTGTTGTTGTGTTGCTGGCCTTATACGTGATCACTAAGCGAATCGCCGCCGTACTAGCGAAGATAAAAAAGCACAAGGGGTCGTTTGGGGCTGCTGTGCATCAGCAGCGTGCCTAATGTCTTTATTGTTTTTTTTTCGGGGCTTGCTTTTGCTTTCCTCTCGAAGCTTGCGCATTGCAATAATAATCGTTATTGGTCATCGCTCGTATGTCTCTGTTGGTGTTGTGTTGTAATTTCTCGCTGAAGGACAGTTGTTCCGTAAGGCCTTTTTGGGTGTGAAACCGTTCATGCAGTTCCGTTTTGCGGCAAAAATGTAAAGACGATGATGCGTTTGACCAGACGCCTTGTGTGTGATAATGGTGCTTTAGTGGCAACAAAGTTGAACGAACGCGCAAACATTGGAGCCCCCGCGCAGTGGTTTCAGAATTAGTCGAATGGAACCGTGCGGAGTGTTGTACCGCAATCGGGGCATCACTTCCGGCGTAATTTTGCGAGAGTTCATTATGACATGTTTTTGATGTGTGTGGAAACTTTAAGAGAGATTTGTTGGTGTGGTGTGTTGTTAGTCCGCAAATTTGGCTGATGTTCGCAAATGAATGGTGTGCATTTAAAAAGTAACGGACACGATTTGGATAGGGTTGGGAAATCTATTTTTCAAGGACGTCATCAGTCGTTCTGAGTGATTTTGAATAATTGTCTATTGCTCCAATATGGCCGACATTGACTAAGAGTAAGCTTGTTGAAGATCCAACTGCTTCTCTCTTGGTGCACTTCGACCGTATTTGCTATTGTTGCTTAAAATTTTGCATGGATAGACTTCAAAATCAGTCTTACTTTTAATGCGTACGTCTGTTCATATTAGTATCGTTTAGACTTCTCAAAAAATAATATTCTTACAATGCTTGCTGATGAAACCTAATAGAACGTCTTGGTTATTATTTATTAATATATTCTGATCGATAAATGTCTCACGTATTTTGCACTTTGCATACTCCCAAGGCTTTCCTTGCATACAGATTTATCTCGGACATCCTCGTTGAAAGTTTAAGTGATGTTTTTATTATGCATTTTGAAATCCCAAGAAATCCTCAGTCTTCAATGCAGCTAGTAAATTACTATGGCTCACATTAACAGGCTTTAATTCACCATTCTTACAGTGAAGCACCTGTTGCATTTCGTTAGCCTAATGGTTTCGATGACGGGAATGGCTTGGACTACAAAACTCCCTAAGCGAATTGTTGTTGGCTTGACGTTGTTAGCTGTAAGCCCCCAAACCCAACCCTTCACCGTACGTTAAAGCCCCGAGACCTGATGAAAAGGCGGACGGGCGCTTGCTCGAAGTAGCAGCGCTACTTAGCATAAGCCCACTCGACTACTCTGTAGTACAGGGCCAAAACCGTTTGTGTGTGAGAGAGGCTGATTCGTTCAGCCTCTGCGAGCCAGGGAGCAAAAAAAAAGCGAACCAATGTTCTCCAGTCAAGACTTCTTACCGTACCACAAAGACACACACACACAGAAACAGACCCAATGGAGTAGGAGGAATCTCAATTCAACCCAAACATCTAACAATATCAATCAACTGTTAGTGTTTGCGGTGTGCTTCCATAATGACGCCCCCTTTTGCTATTGGCCTGCCGTCTCTACACCCGCTCTGTGCCACCGAAGAAGGGCTGGGTTGCATTCCATTTCTGCCCCGAACGCGCGAGACGGTTAATATAACCGAAGCTCAGGAGACGCTGTCACACTGGGGTTTCTGTTAGCAGCGGTCAACACTCATCACTCGCCCATGTTATGCTTGCGATACTTTAAGTAGGTTTAATTTAATTTCGTTTCGCAGCACAGCACCATGCCTTATCGCTTACTAGAATGTCGTTTTTTTTGTTGTTGCTCCAAGATCAAATAGACCACAAATGCATAGGGAGATAGTGCGTCAGAGGAAACGACAAGCGTTTATGTTCTGAGAAAGTTCGTTCCGTTGCATTTTAGAACTAACTGATAAAAATAGAACCTTTCCCCGTCCTATGTTCGGCCAAAAACCTTTAGAAGTTGTTGAATGAGCAATGGGATTGCCTTTCTATCGTGACATCGGACGGACAAAATGCAACCCAGAATTGTGTTCTTGTGGTGCATTCTTCACTTTTTACAATGATCATACGGCAGAAGGTCGTTCGGCAAGTTTTATCTCATCGCGCAGGAACCGTCGCAATGGATGAAGGTTTTATGTGAGCAGGCATTTGTTTCGCGCAAGAACTTCTAGCACATGATCGGTTCGTCCGATCTTCTGTCGAGTCTTGAGGATCCGGTGAAAGGGTTTCTGGTCACAACTGCAGCTAAAGCGATAACAGATGGCGATGCATCTTTGGTGTTTGGTAGACATCGTGCTGCACATCGTTTTTTGTTTCCATTTGGATAGACGATTCGAACGAACCCCGTTGGGGGTTGGGTGGTGCAGGCCTCTGCCTTTTGCTTACACAATATCGACATTTGGTTCTGTTGTAGAGCTGTTAAAATCGGCTGTGGATACTGACCTAGTTGGTAATGCATTCTGTTTGTGCAGTTGCCTCGGTTGGCAGGGGTGGCACTGCTAGACATATTTCTATGCTTGGTCTCTAGTACGTGGGTAGGCATAAAGCCAGTTGGGTAAGAATAGTAATAGCAGCAAACCTCCCTAACCCTTCTCTGCGAGTGTGCATGCTTTTATTGCCTCTCGTGGTCGTGTGGAGGAGAAGCTTGTGATGATGTGTGTAGACCCACTGGTGCTGAGCAATCTTGATTCTTCCCGTCAAAGAGCTGTTCCAAATCATAAATGGGCGTTAAATTGAAAAAAAAAAAAACGTCGTCGAGCATGCGGCTGTCCATTGCGCCTTTGTCTGCATGCACCGCCATGGACATTTTTATTATTTTATTTATAACTCGATTAGTCATAGGGGCAATAAGTCGTTAGAAAACTTTGCGAACGTCTGATTTGGCACAGGGCTTCAGGAAGCTCCCTACACAACGGTCAGTGACGGGAAGACATTTTTATGGCATTCGATGCATTCCGATGGATGTACGGGCACAAGAGGAGATCACATTGTATCCGCACGAAAGCGTTCTGGGTGGTCATCCCTTTATTATTCGGTATACGTATGCAATTCTTTAGCTTTACTGTCCGAGACTGAGTCATAGAAGACGAACTTTCGAAAGGGTTTGAAATGATACGCCCAAGAAGCGCCCAAGCTAGCAGACAAAGAAGGCCCACCACAGGCAGCAGAAATTCTTCATCGTTTCGATTCAGTTATGCCTAGATTGCCTTATTAGGGCCAGCCGCTTGGTTGGTTGGTGGGGTCATCCCAATTTATAGTGCGGGTCTAGCCGAGTTTCCCAACACCAAATGGTATGCGAAGCATTACATTGATTGCGACACACGCACACACCGAACGGTCCGAACTTATGAGCGGGATCGGCATCGATACGGTTTTGCCTCGATTATTGTGTACCCCTCCCGATTTTGGGACCTATGAAGGTACGAGGGCCAATGAAGTGTTTCACACCAAAGACGGAGCAATGTCTTTGTTATTTGATTTTAATTTGATAACTGCTGCGCGAAGAGATCCAATCCCCGGAGCTGTGCGAACGGTGTTTGGTGTAGCAGAAGCAGCCAAAGCAGTACGCTGACCTTAGTCGGTTAATGGTAAAGTGATATTATTACGTGGGTCTTGGAGCTGCGAACTAGTTTATGATTTTTGGGAGATTGGTTCACGTTTTCTCACAAGCTTTTCTGGACTGGAAAATGGTTGCTAAAGAATGCACAAAGCTAATTCGCCTCCGACGAACTGGTTTTGAAATATTTCGCACTGTTCTGAGTGTTTGTTTAGCAATTAGAACCAAGAGTTGGAGAGTTAGATTTACGACAGGGTGGAGCGTAAGAGGTAGGTGATGAAGTTAGTATCAGCGATATGTGAACTCGCTAATGGACGTTGGTAGCGTGTGGTCGTGAAGGCAATTGTCTAGGACTAGGGAGCACTCTTCTATCTGGTAGGTAGGGTTACGACAAAAGATTCTAACATCAGACGACCTCTGTTTGATGTGACGATTTGTAAAAGAGTTTAGAGTTCCAAAGCAATAATTTTAGTCGCAATGTGTGAAGACATCAACTCGTTAACTCAGTCAAAACGCACACTAAAATATCACTACGTACGGTAGCTTAATCTGTCCCCATCAATGTGAATGCGTCTTAAAATTCTGACCACATCCGAAAGTACGGCCTGCTTGAGGAAACATTTGGACGTAGTCAATGGCTATATTTGGTTAAGCGATTGTGTGCCAATTTGGAACAAATGAGCTTGACAAATAGTACAATGCACAATGGGACAGCATTGTACAATATTTTCTCCCCGAATTCTTCTTGCGCACAAGTATCGGCGGCGCCCTTTCGTATGAGGATGTGCACGTACGTAAGTAAATCCGGGCGCCAGTTTATGACTGATGGGGTGGGGGCGTTGAGACGAATACTCTAGCATATGACGGCACGCTTTAAAAATAGAGCGATTTACGATCCCTCCGAAAAAGGGGGAAGCTCGTTCGCTGATAAGGATCGTTGATTGAGTATCCCGTACAGACGGGGGATACCGTCGTGCGTAGACGACATCCAACACAAAAACTACCAATCTTCTGCCAAACACCAAACTAGAACATCTTCACCCAAGTGAAAAGACAAACCCTGTGCGATGTTGTGCCCCTTTCGTCAAGGCGGTGTTTCATTAAACTATCATCCTTGTATAATCGTGTGGATGTCGCAGCAGGCAGCAGATCATTAAGAGCAGATTAAGGGGGGGATTATAGTTGGGCCGCCGCTACCTGCTACTGTTGTTGGCGTCATAATTTGTTTTGCATCTGACGTGCACAAGTGTGTCGCGCGTAAGATTTTCAACTCTCCTGCTGTCGATCATCTGACTGATCCACACATAGCAGTTCGCTCAACATAACAGGCGGGGTGCCCCAAAATGGGAAGGGAGCATACTACAAGCTTCAGTGGAGCGTTGGTGTTGGTGGTTGGAGTGCAATGTGCAAGCGAAGGGTCACGGTTGGTCCCACGAATGCTTAGGATCTTTTGCTCTCGATCGCAGCTTCACGGCGGGTCCCAAACCGCATTTGGCCGTTGCTGCCGAGTTTGAGTGTGCGGTGCGCGGTTGTAAATTGTTGAAATAGTTTCCCCTGCTGTTCTGTCTTGCCCTGGTCTGCCGACTGACTTCTTGCTCAAAGCAAAAGGGTCGCCCGTGAGTACACGGTTCTGCGCGGTACACTCGAACACACTTCACCTGGCGTTCTGGCCGCACAGCTCAGATCTGATACGCTCGTTTAGTTTCTAATTCAACGAACTTTCCACAGTCTGTGCTCGGGTACGGTTGGTACGGGACGGATGATGGGATTTGATGCGTTGCGCTAGCAGCGGAGTGGATTGATGGATCTGGTTTTCCGTAGAGACAGCGACAACGGCGTGCACCGCCAGTGCGCTTAACTGCATCGCGAAATGTGTGTTACACGCGGGGTGACACGCTGATATTTTGGTGTGGCGTACTTGCGACTCGTTCGATCGCCCTCTCCTACCCATCCACCGGCGAGGCATTAGTGTGTGTCCTCATCCCAAAAGAGGGCCGGCACATCCAAATACAAAATGTGCATGATTGTGCGGATGGTGTTGGGAGATCTGCTCGATCTGTGTCCATTAGTGGACATCGCATTCATTTGTCACGACAAGTGTGATAATTGGTGTGCCAACATGCGCCTGTCGGTCCATATTTCCATAGTCGTGTTCGTCGTAGCGCAGCTCTGAAGTTACGCACAGGCACGACGACACATGCGAGGCTCCGCGCCAAAAGTGCGCCAACCATATGACATGTAAGTTACAAAATGAAATGCTAAAGTTTGCAGATATTTAATGTGCGCACGTAGAAGGAGTTCTTCTGCTCCATGATTGGTAGTGTGTTAGTGAACTGCTGTGCAATGATAGGGTGAGATTGCTGGATTTGATAAGAGGTGGGGAATGCTAATTGTTTTACTCCATATTTGGAGCGCTCCATTTGACGGAGTTGGTTCGTGATCTGCATTTCCTATGAATGCAAATGTCATAACACTTTTAGGCTAGTTATGTCGTATTTTCCAAAATAGAAGACTAGGGCCATAAGAGGAACCAGAACGTCTGGGTATTGGCTGCTAGGTCATGCCAATCATCAATCCAATGGTTTACTAGGCTTTTTGATACTATGTAGTTGGATAGTTTGTGCTCACTACGGAGGAACGGTCTGGATGGGATTTGATCCCTGGGTCCTCTGGAGTGTAAAGATCTCCCTGGATTCCAATTCGTGAACATCTCTTGCACTACTCTACATCGGGAACATCAGGAAAACAATTACCTGCCAAGTATGTGTTGGCAACTATGTTCGATTAGTCCATCACTCAACACGTTCGCAACACGTTGCCTGCTAACGTGTCCAAAGTGTGTGGTGATGCTGTGGCAAATTATGGTACGTGTCTCTGTGTGTGGAAATTGAGGTGTGTCCCGGAAACATCATCATCATCATCATCATTGAAACATATGGGAAGGAAAAGAGTACATGGAGAACCTCTCCCACCTCTCCACAACCATAGCCATGTTGGTCTGGCAAAAACCACCAGTTATGGTGTGTGGTGTCGGTACGAAACACAGACACACAGACTCGGGGTTGATGTTGCAACCACAGGAACGGCCTCGACAAACACACATGGGTAGTAAAATTGAACTTAATTAAGAGGTTAATCTTTCCGCCGTTTATAGTGCTCGTGCTGTGCGCCGTTTTTTTGTGGACCTGCTTTATCGATGTGCATGATTTTTGAGGCCATTCTATATCTGCACACCTTGCACAGAGATAGCGATCGAAGAGGACATGTCTGTCGGGAAGGTTTTATTTAGAGAATCTCCAATTATAGTAGATTTGGAGATACTCTTAATATGAATGAAGTATAAGTTCAACAATATTGATGGAATTAATACAAGTACTTTAAACATCTCATTGAAGCGAACATAATTTGCCGAGCGTTTATTTATTAGTGACAGATTCGCTGCGGTTGTCTCGCCAAACTGTAAGGGGAGAGCACATTTGTGTGCCGGGAGACTCGACTGTGGAGGATTTGATACCGGGTGCGTTCTGTTGCCGTGCTGATGATTGGGTCGCATCCATTCCGGTCGTACGCGTTCCCCCCCAAAGAAAACGACAGGCGACAGCTATCGATATCCCCCGGGGGTCACGTCTCTCTCTCTCTCTTTCTCACCCGTGTGTTGCTGGTACTTTTCCGTCTGTGCTGCTGCTACGGTTTGCTACATTTTCCATTCGCACCAGCGGCAGAAAAATCTTCCCGTGGTTTTCGGCGACGATGCTCCGATGGTGCGCTTTTTTTTCTCCCGCATCCATGCGGTTGTGCGCAGCGAAGTGGGGGACGGCATACCATCCGACCTAGAGCGAGCAGCGCTGATGACGAAGATGGACGGATGTTGACGTTTTCGCGTCGTCATGCCGTCGGATCAACTGGTGGCAACCTGTCTGTCGGCAGATCTGTCTGAAGCCGGGTGCCAACTTGGGATGATACGGTGGCGATATTTCGTCGCTGGGGTTTCTTTACGCCGGTTTTCGATGCTTCTAATTTCTGACAGTGTCGGTCGTGAAAACTGCAAAACAAGCTGTTGAACAAAACTCGTCTCTAATTGTAGCCTGCAGTAGAGATACGCTACTCCAAAACAACGGCCTTTTGCAGTGTTCTTGAACGTCCTCGCAAGCGTGCTCACCAGCGTCGCCAGACAGTCTGTGCCTGCGCTGCGGTAATTATAACTCCCGTCCATTCGACCGGCTGTTATTAGTTGCACGTTTGTCGCATCGGCTAATGGAGTTGCTTTTAAGCGATTGATCATTAAATCTAATTAAATCGCGTTAATTTTTCTTCCATCCTTCCAGCGTCTTGAAATTCTTAGAACCAGGATCTAGTTTTACTTCTGCTAGGGGAAAGTGAAAATGAATAAATAATTATAATTCCGCTAGCGGTGGCGTGCTAGTTTTGCAACACAATCACAACCTCCGGGTTTAGCCTCCCTTCAAGCACATGTGTGGAGCATAGTGGACATAACCTTAAGTAATTCCAATTGTTTTTAATTTACCACTCTGCTTTATTCATTTTCCAACATCCATAAAGTGTCCATGTGTGGAAGTGAAAGTGAAAACCGTTCCTTAAGTTGGTCGCAAAAAAAGCATGAATGTTAAAAATCTCCCGTAGGTCGTACTAGCCATTAATTTCAACCAATTTGCAATTTGCAATTTTTTCAACGCTGTTGGGGTTGAGTGCGACCGACTGGCTGTTGTTTTGCGGTTGTACATCCGGATTCGAGGTTTGTGTGCAATGATAGTGAAAGATGGGACTGTATCATCATACATGCGGAAGACATATAATTTAACGCTTAATGACAGAGTGTGCTGATGACACACCAAATGATGGACGTTTGCATTTGGGTGAAGTCTTTGGGGGTTCGCGTTTTTGTGGTTTATCTTTTCGCTTTCTTGTAGCACTTGAATGGCTTTTAGGAGGCTTTGAGCTTATGGAGACACTTAACGAACGAGCAGTGGTGCAGTATTTTGGAAAATGTCCTCACTGGAGAGCTGGAATCTACTGCATTGGAAACAACTTAAGGAACAATTTTAATTTTCTGATATGAAGCACCAAAACTTACAACCAACATGCTGCCCAATAGAGCCCATAATAGTAAGATAAGTAGACAAAAAAAGGGCAATACCGGTCCTGGCACTACACACGTGCGAGTGAATGGTTTGTTATCTAATCTTATCGCGCGCCAAAACCATTGATAGTAAATTGCAACAAGTGCCCTCTTGTGGATGGAACAGAACAGAGAGACTGGCTGCCTTCTTCCTCCTTGGTGTGCTGTTCTGTGTGTTTACCGTCTGCCAAATGTTTGTTGCATCGTTCACGACGGTTACCTTCAAGGGCACTGTTCTGTGTAGCCGAGGTTGTAGAAACCGGTAATGTGATGTGTAGAGTGTCTTGATGTTTTGCCTGGTGCGTTGTTTTCCTTTTTGTTTCATTCTGTTCGCCCATGCTTCCTTTTCGAGCTGTGTGTTTCAGTCGTGTGCCGCTTGCTGAAGATTGCAAACTTCCTTGGCATGGCGTGTCAGACTTGGCGTCCATTTAACAGGAGAGCATTTAGCGCTTTACTCTAATATGCTTATCGGACTTTGAGGATATATTGCATTAGCTCACGTAACCAAGGCTATCTGTAAGCTTTAAGACATTTCTAATTGTTTGTAATACACATCAATTTTAGGGTTTTATTTGTGTGTCAGAATTCCTATCATTTTCTATATATTTGCAAATATCTGCATAGTTTTTTTTTGCATCACAACTTCTGGAAGTTTTGGTCTAAAGTTTCTGTCTTCCTTGACAAAACAGTTGCACATTGTAGCTGGACATGGTTTGTGGTTGTCGATCGACGAAATGTCTACGCGAATCGTTTCAACGGAAGGCTAAAAATGTAAACGATCGTACACACCTTTCACCTCAACCCTCAGTTACTGCAAGCCGTTTCTCACGCTGCGTACATATTGGCAACTGCAAACCCTGCGGTAATGGTTGTGTTTCTTCGTTCCGTTTACCGTTGAATCGAGCCGGCTTAACGGGGGGATTAAATCGTCGAAATAAACCGGAAACAGTTCTACATTATCGGTATGATGTGATGTGAAACCCGCGACGTGTTTCGCTAGACAGTATGACGTTGTTTACAGTCGGGAACACTTTTCTGGCCGCTGGTTCTGGGTCGTTGGTTGTGCACAAATTTTTAAGGCTGATTTGTAATGCTTGAGGAAAAAAAAGTTGCAATAAATGTTTCTTTACTTTATAATAAATAAAAATAAGAAAGCTATTTTTTTCAAAACTATTTAAGTTTTGAGGAATAAATTTAATTTGAATGTTTTAGAACGTTAAACTGTAAAAAAAAATCTAATTTTAATGTGTATCTTCTTTCTCCCTCTGATTGGCGCCCTTCTAGACTACTTATGTCACTGCCAGGCCACACGCAGCGTTTGCTGGTGTTGCTGTTTGGAACATTCCGCGTGATCGCCAGCAACTCCGAACGAGCCGAAACGGGTATGACGAGCGAAGCGCTGGGAGTCTCGGTGGCGCCCAGCTTCTTCCAGTCCTGTGTCAGCGACGGCAAAACGGCACGGATGAAGGATGTGCTGCGTTTTAAGGTGAGTGTTTCGTAGCGTTAAGGCGAGTCGGCATGATCTGGTGATCGTGGATATTGACCTTTTCTTCGTGCAGAGCAGCGACTTGGGTTTGATGGTTGGGTAGTTTCTAAGCACAATCTGGTTGTATCTTGTACATCAACTACTTGTACTACACTTCCTTATATCTTATGCTTTATTGCAAACAAAGTTTTCAAAGGTTTTTCGTTTAATGGCTATAAAATTTGAAATTGATCCGTCATGACTGTCCTCCAAGTCATGGCGTTAGGTCAAAGTTTTCTTCATTGAGTTGTGTCCGCTTTAGCATTTTCTATGACTTTTGCAGCCATTTTTCGTTCACACAAGGCTCTAACCCAATAACTTGTCAAATTTGTTGTGGCTACACGTTTTGTTGTGATTCTTTCGTTTCGATATTATACAACACCTCACAGTCGACTTAGAGTGGTAAGGCAACCGGAGCAAAATAGGACCGTTCATAAGATTATATACCAAAATAAAACTGGGTGCGATGCATGATGACTCTCGCAACAGTGGAAACATGCTTCATCGATCGATGGACGTGCATGTGTTGATCGTTTGCCGTTAGCAACATTTTTAAACCCCCTTTTTGGCTATCGTGACCATCAACATCAGCACCATGGTGTTGCTCCACTAGCTCCACCAATGATCGCATGTAGAAAAAAGGCTCCATCCCAGAAGGAAGTATCATGCAAGGAAGGGGCCCTGCCCAAACTATCGGTTAAAGATGATGCGATAATCTTTCGCCGCGTTTTTCCTTTATGTCGAACTGCTCGGGACACACAACACCAACTGGCTCACCCACTCAGCAGCAGCAGCACCCTGTTATTCACACACCGACACACACATATATTATCGAATCACGAGCGAATTAGCTTCACAGATTTCGTTTTGTGTGCGTTGTTGGACGCATTGACTTTCACCCAGCATCTCCCAAAAAAAAAAAAAACAGTGCCGCGATGTTTGTAGTAATGCCCCGGCATCACCCGGCGATTGCGATTGGAACCGATTCTTAATCGTTTTGGGGCAACTCAGCTTCGCTCTTTACACGCGGGTCCGTTGTTTATGGGCTTGTCTGAGCCGAAGATGAATGAGGTTCCCGTCGACCGATGGCCGCTCGACACACTCACCCAACCCGATTATTAGATATCGTGCAATTTCGATGGTGTTTTATATGCTTACGTTTGCAATTGGTTTTTCGTGGTTGTTGTTGTTGTTGGCTGCTGTGGTTTGCTTCTTCCTAATCGCTGCAGCAGCGGACCCGGTTACGTTACAGTCGTTCGGAAAGTTGAAACATTTTGTGTGGGCGCATAGGAGCGACGTAACCTCTGGTCAGGTAATTGCGCGAGATGCATAAATAGAAAGCTCGGGTTTTACGTAGGGGGTTGAGGGGGGAATTTCGGATCGTAGATCGATCGATCTGCTCTACAACCATTTGAAGTTTGGAGAAAAAAAATTACAAGACAACTTAAATGGCATGAAATAAAAGCGTTTCCCATGAGCGGTTTCAAATGCTTCAGGGTAGGGAAATGGATTGGAAAAAATACGTAACGCGATTTAACGCAAGTTTAGGAGGATAAAAGCTTAACAGGCTTTGGAGCCTGTTAAAGTGCATAGCAATTTCACGAACATTATTGATGGGGAATGATGCATAAGGAAGTATTTCAGGTTTCGTGTCGCTTCTGTTTCCGATATTGGCCTGCTCAGGAGTTTGCTTGAGCACGTCGCCATGGCCAGGTCGTCAATCAGTTTCCAGCAAATTCGGTTTAGGGCTGCAATCCTCCATCCACGGCTGCATCCGATATCCGACAGGTTGGACTCCTCTTGATCCAGCCAACGAGCTCGCTGTGCTTCTCTACGCCTCGTGCCGAACGGGTAGCTGACGAGCACGTTCTTGGTGGGGCATGAGCCCGGCATCTTCATCACGTGCCCCAGCCATCGAAATTAATTATTTGACTCTAATTGTAACTTGGTGGCCGGTGGCGACAACGACACCGATCTTCCTACGGCGGGACATCGGGGTTCAAGGTGAGGACTTGACTATCCAACTACGAGGTAGCAGCAAGTCTAGTGAGCCATTCGATGGCCAGCGTGACCTAGTAGTTTGTGTAAAACCACAAAGAAGATTTTTTCAAATATTGTACAAAACATACAGAGCGCGTCTCCTTCTGGGATGATTTTCCACCCTCAACGATTATGGCAGCAAATTTAAAACAAAATCAGTCCAAAACAAAAGGAAAACACCACCAAACTCAATAGAAATCAGGTCTCCTTGGTGGAATTATTACATTTCTACACCTCTCTCAGTGGTCACACTTTCCCACCGAATCTGGGTACCATCATAAATCCTTCCGCGAGGGAAGAGGGAAGTGTATGGTGCTGAAGATTTATACCCAGCTTCTATGGGCACTTTTTCTCTTTCTTTGTCAGCCAAATCGGATGGCACGTCCTGGGTTTGCAATGCGAAGCAACTGGAGCGAAAAATAGAGGGTCCACACCACTCCGTTGCGATCCGCTTAAATCAAATATTATGGAAATTTTTTTTGTTTTGGGAAAAGGTGTCACGGTGTGGTGTATCGGCGGCAGCAATGGCAGTTGTCTCGCTTACCGAGTTACCGCTTTTCCAAAGCTGGTTAATGCTTTTTGTTTTGCTTTTTATCAGTGTCAGTGGCAAACGGTGGTACTCGTCGATCGGTTCGCGCACGACGTGAGATCTGCCCATCATTAATCGAAAACAATCCGCGCGTTGCGTTCTGGTTTTTGCCATCTGTTTGTTTTCACAATTTCTCCACTGCGCCGGCAGTATTTGGAATCACTTTATCCTCGTTGTGTAGTAGTACACTTTTTTTTGTTGGCATTCGCTTCTTAGCGGACGTGAGACCACTCGATGATGGTTTTTTGTGTTTTGTAGCAACGGAAAGTCAAGTGTTTTCCCGGCATGCTGGTGTATTGATGATATGTAGCTTTGATTTTTTTTCCCCCACACCGCGCCAAAAATCGAATAATATTGATGTTGCTGGACGGAGGTCACCTGCTGGAAGTAAACTAATATTTAACAGAAATATTGAATAGCAATCTTAGTACGGCACAATCACACCGTGCCGGTCCGGTGGAGAAAAAGAAAATTGATACTTTTCTTAGCAAATAAATTGCACAACACAAACTGTTGTTACGCCTTCGTTCAAGCGATTCAAGCTTCACTGGTTAGACGATGTTTTTATTTACTTTTTTTTTGTTACTGTAAACAAACTCTTCAAAAGCGGCACTTTGCTCGGTTCGTACACAGACACGGTGCATACCGGAAAGTTGCGGATATTGGTTGATTTATGGTTGCACATTTTCTTGCACAATATGCGTCTCTTTGCACACATGCAGCCCACAGTTGCAGATGAACCAATAAGCCGCCACGACTATGTCATGGACCGAATTATTGGGAAAAAACACACGAAGTACTCGGCCTGGATCGCAAGTGTGTTTTCTGTTTGTGGGCACATGTGTTGTTTAACTTTTTCAAGAGTCGTGAACCGTTGATGGTGGTTTTACACGACTATATCTGTTGTTACTTTTCGCGTGTATATTGCAATAGTTTACGATTGAGGAAAATGTCGCCGGGACACAGAACTAAAACCGATCACACCTCAATTGACGGACGAACAGCATCACGCGGCATCATGCGGCGCGACGATATGCAGTTCGAAGTGACAAGGTTGTTTGTTTGAATGTCGACCAACCTCAGTTTCGATGTGTGTGTCGGTGCGCACCTCCCGAGACGCTCAAGCACACGGTTCGGCGCGAAATAGTGCACCGTGTCAATATGCACAACGTATGGGCTGCATCTTCGTGTGTGCCGTTTGGGAGTGATGCTGCGACTACGTCTCGCACCATCCAAAAGGGGTGGCCCTTTTTGCAGGATATTGGAGGCAGGGCATTTTCGTTGACTGTGTGACGGGTTTGCAGCGTTGACGTCAAACCCCTTTGCGCGCGTAATCGTGCTGGCGCCGCAAATTTGTTCGACCATTTGTTTGTTTGTTTGTGCCGTAACTGCTGTGCAGCGGCGCACTGTCTTACAACCATGTCGGAATGACTTTTTGACTGGTGATGCGTGTTTGTCTTGTCTAGGGTGTGGTGGTAGGGCAGGCGGGGAGACACACACCCTTGGGAGGCTGCGCTTTTTTGGTGTGCGAATAGTCAAGGAAGCTTACCTGCTGAGGGGCGACTGTCTAGTGTAGACCGAGTGTTTCACCTGTGTAGGATTGGTTTTTGGGTGAGATCTGGTGCACACATTTGTCGAGGTCGAATCTTTGGATGTAATATGTTTTCAATAGGTCTACTTTGCCGTGTTACTGTACTCAGTAGCAATCTTAGGTTAGCATCGAAGAGATAATCTCAACTTCCTGCAATTATAATCAAACCTGTGCTTGAATTTCATGATCATTTGAGTTAATTTGTGTTCATTTTTCTGTTAAAGGCGACTCAATTTTAATGATCATCAAAAACAAATTCTTCGAGATTTTTTATGTTTGTTTATTTTTCCTGCTACATCTTCCTTGGCTTCTTTGGCTTCTTTGACTTCCTTGATTAGATTTTACTAAACGCTAGACAAGGTTCGATATTCGGTCCATACGTTCGAATGATTCGGACTCCGTTGCCACAGAACAACAGGATTTACTTATTTACGTGTTTGACCCGCTACAGTCCTTGGTGAACAATTTTAGGGCTTGTAAAAGGATTTTACGCGCTGGGTCGTTCGGTATCATTCTCTTCACATGGCATCATCCTAGTGCAAGATGATAAGATCATTGTGCAATTGGTAGAGTCCGTCTTTTTAGTGACACCTCCGTTATCCTTATGGGTTCATATGGGACCGAAAATCTCTTAGACACTCTCAAACGGTGCTAAGAGGGTTTCATCAGGTTTGGACAAATGTTTATGTCTCAGAGGTTTTTGTAATTCTTCTTCTTTTTGGCTTTAACGACCTCTAAGGTTATGCCGGCCATCGAAATGGCTTATTAGACTGCCGATACCACGTAGTTGGTTAGTCAGTCCTCACTACGGGGGGACGGGTCCGGATGGGATTTGAACCCCGTGAAGGTTTTTGTAATTACTGGAACTAAAAAGGTTTTATTCAATCTCAGCTCCATTGATTTTCCATATTTTCATAAAATATTTCTTTATTCTAAAGGACATGAAAAAGAGTTCCGATTCGTCTGTTGATGTGCGAAATACTAGAATTTGTCCCCATACCGCTTTTGCTAAATTCGCTCCTAGAACGAACGAATCCAAGTGCATTGCATTGAACAACTGTCCATTTAAAGCTCACGACTCTTTCCCGGGATGCATTTACCGCTGATAATCATCATCGATTAATATTAATGAATTATAGCGCATATGCCACCGATGGTAATGGTGGGTATTATGGTATGAAATAAACGGTGAAGTTCACCTTCACGGATTTTTTAAAATCATTCTTCCTTATTACCCCGCTCCATCCGGGTTTGATGGACGAACGAATCGGAAGTGAAAGTTGCCAATGGTTTTTACCGATCGCCCAACGGTCCCTTAGATGCTACTACCATTGCGCTGTTACGTACCGCCGAGGCTTAGTCTTTGACTGTGTAAAGGAGTTTAGCCCGTAGTCTAAGGGCAGGGCGCGAGGGCGTGCTTACTTAAGCATGGCAACAATTCACTTTCATTTAGGGTAGGTAGTTTAATAGCTTCGGTGGGTTCCAAAATGATAATGCTGGGATTACTTTGCATCGTGTGCTGCCTTAAAACAATCCCGAACAAACCCTGTTGCGCATAGTGGCGGTCCGTAGAGGCGCATTAAATCAAGGTGAGCATAATGAGTGAATAATGCTTACTGTTGTGAGCCATGCGGTCGGGACGAAATAGTAAAAGATCGTAAGTGGCAGTTTACCGGGTGCTGGGTAAACATATCGTTCGTTTCTTTCCCTTCTTTCTTTATGGGTCATGAAATCCGTGACCCGTCGGTGTGGTTTCGGGATCACCATGGACATTTGCTGCCAGCACGAAACAATCCATCCGCGCGCATTCACTGCATTCGACGGGGTGCGCGCGAGCCGGCTCATAAACATATTTGCTTGTCGCCGTTGCAAAACTTTCCCTTCGTGCTGTTCCGAGGAAGGTGGATTCCGTGCACTTTCTAGGTCCGTCATATTAGTAGGCTACCATCCTCGCCACCGAGCGCTGGTGTGAGGTAATTTGGAGGAGTGTGTGCTCCAAACCATCCTACCGGAACGGCCAAAAACTATCAAAGTTGTGCTAAAAACTCGTCCTCCCTTTTGCAATATCGCGAGTGCTGGCACCGTGCTGCTGTGTGTGCGCGCTATCTGTGTCCGGTTGCGCGGGTCACCACCAATCTATTGTTTTGCGACTGCGCATGGGTACACGTTGGGTGGTGTATGCGCACGCGCACACAATCCTCCACAATGGCTTTCAGTTTTAACCTCGCGCGCTGGGGCGCTACTACTATGCAATTTCATGTGAGAAGTAGGTTAGATGGGAAAGGCAAGAACTGCACTGCCACGGTTCGTTGAATGTGAGTTAGGCCCGGGGCAGGGGCCGGACGTTTTCGTGCCACATTCTTCCCGTTCCAAAATCCAGCAATATACCTTCGATATGCAAGTGCCTCCAACGTGCGGTACGGAAACGAGCGGAATGAGCATAAAAAGTTTCATTTTCGTTTGATCGATTCGTGGTGGTGAGCAGGCGCTGTATAAACAATCGGTGGCCGAACGACGAGCTAATGGACATAATTGTTTAAAAGCTGTAATGTAATGTTTTGCTGTGTTGTGGGCTTCGGTGCACTATGCATTCGTCGTCTTCTTGATGGATGTATTTATTTATTAGTTGCATAGTTTTGAGTGTTTGTATGTGTTTTATGATTGTTCTTCGTTTTTTTTTGGTTGCAAATTCCATACTGCTGCTCCTCTGCTGGTCACTGGTACGAGCATAACAACTCACGAAAGTGTGGTGCAAGAATTTGTTGCAGTTTATTTTTCGTGTTTACGCTTTATGCTGTACCGTGCCGCTTGTGTTGTATGATGGCATCTCGTCATGGAAGATTAAATTTGGGTTACGTAGCTGCGAAAGTGAATATCAGAGGAAACAGTTGTTGCAACATTTTTACGAACCTTTTTACGTTGTGAACCAGTGATGGGTAGAGACTCCCGGTGGTACAGGCGACATCGTCGCCGGTCTTCATATGGCAGGACCGGGGTTCAAATCCCATTCGGACCGTTCCCCTGTAGTGAGGACTGACTATCCAATTACGTGGTATCTAGTATCAAGTCTAGTAAGCCATTCGATGGCCGGCTGCTGTGACCTAGAATAGAAGGTCGTTAAGCCAAAGAAGACTTGGCTTTGATGCGACTCTTTTTACGGATCAATCCGGAGCTAGGTTCGTACCTGTAAGAATCGAGATCGATCCGTGATTGCATCGAGTTCGGATCTACAGCTGTAGGTGTAGCAAAGCAGTACTTAAAAGTCGTCCCGAACCCAAGGGGTGACTAGAATTCGCCTATGCTTTGCTGCAACTACTGGGTCGCTTATGGAAGGCTTCGATCCGGTAGGTGCGGATTGATCCGCCGATCACTACTGTGTGCATATAATAGTGTGATGTGAACAGTTTTATTTTAGATTTTTGCATATGATTCTATAAAACTATTATGAACGAAGTTTTTCTACCAATTTAGCATTATTTTTTGAAAGTTTTTCTTTGATTTTTCATAATAAGAAATCTTCCTTCATTGCATTTTTTTCTTTGTGTGTTCGTGTGTGATAATGGCACCCTTTCTCTAAAGCAAATACTATTTGTTCTCTTGTTTCCTTCTCTTCTCTCGCATAAACATAACTGCAATCTACTCACGATGCAACTTCCCCAAAATAATCTAACTACTCGTGTGGCAACTCTATCAACCCGTGTGTGCCAACGCTATCTCACAATTTGCTACGATTCGTGTGTGCATGCAATGCGTCCTATAAACAAATGATTCACCCTGCAAACCGCGTCAAAAACTTTCTTGTAACTACGACAAAAAATGGAATGAAAAACAAAACCGTTTTCTACACGCAATCGGGGTGTACAACCGGGAACCGTTGGCGCTGTGTTGACGTGTGGAATAAATATGCTATAAAATTGTAAACCTCACAATTGCTACAAATATTGGGCTACAAACATGACACACGGAACAATCATTCAAAAACTGTAAAACAATCAATGCGAACTACTCGACAAACCACACCTCACAACATCTACATCACATTTAACCAGGCGGAAGTTCACGTAAGTTGTGGAAGATTAAGATAGAAAATTTCAATCAATTTTTTCCCGCTCTGGTACCGAACATGTTATAGACTGTTTTTGTTTCTGTATGGTTCATGAAATCGCTAGTGAATTTTCGGTTTTGTATTGGCAAGTTTTGTGATTGGAATGGAATTATCAAACATGTTTCGTTTTTTTTTTTAGTTTTTGCTATATTTTTCCACCACAATGTAGACATTGTTTCGAGCGAAATTGATTCATCTGCCTCCTGTTGCACCTTCCCATTACACACGGTACATACCTTTATAATCTAAGTGATGATAGATTATGCAGCAAAACACCGATATCTGTGTACTGATCATTTCTCGTTCCGAAAAGCTTCAAACGAAAAATATATTGCGAAAACAGTGTGTTATAGCAAGTTATAAAAGGAACACAAAAAAAAAATGTTTTACTTATTCGTGTGAAAAGTGTTGGCACGGTCAAGTGCTTCTGCATGCCGCTTTTCCACTGTCGGAATTTATTTTTATTGTTGTGGCGTTGATATGTATTTTTGACAGCTAAAGTCAAAAACGGGAATCTTTAGATATCGATTGTCTGTTGTTACATTTATTATCTTCTTTATACGTTACATGTCTGCAGTGAAAAGCAACTACTCTCATGCTGTATGTTATTCCATTTCTAGTAGATATTGTCCGTTCGTCTAATACTTCTTTATGTCTTTCGTAATGTTATCCCTCTATCTGTTGTTCCTTGTCAACAGCCGGTGTTCGTATGTTTCGTATGACATTCCAGGCTTGGTGAAGCTCCATTAAACCGTCATAAACTGTTTCGATACCGAGCTCTTTCACCAATGGTTTTATTGCATTGTCTTTGATGCTCATAATTCTCGCCACACTGTCGGGAACTCTTTCATACATCCAATGTGTAGCATTTCTTCACTACCACTATGTGTTAACCTACATGTCCTTTGTTTTTAGTGATTTGTCTCAGCGCGTTCTCTTTTTAGCTCTCTATAGCTTTAACACCACAAGTGTCCTTCTACCTTTGTAGCATTGTTTCTCGGTAGTATCTATCTGCTTTTCCTGTATGTTGAAGTCTTTAATTGATGGGATCCTCTTTTCTCACTATGATATCATCTCTGTCCATTAGATTGCTTTATCCTTCTGCCTTTCCTGATACTATTGATTCACACCGTTTCTATCACACTTTCCAAGCGAATTTCTTTAATCTTTAATTAAGTGATGTCTATATTAATTCTAACTAAACACGTTACGTTTGTTGGCAGTTACGCTACCGAGCCTCACAGTCGTGTTATGTTTAGGTTTCGTTCGTAATAGTAGTGTTCTCGGACATTTGTTACACGGTTCCTGTTTTCCGCGTTCCGTTTCTATTCCCCTGCATTCGCCCACTCATCCAACCTTCTGTTTGTGTACATCCGTTTACAGGTGGCGACCAGAATAATGAAACAGATGATAGAACAATTCACTGCCTGTGATCTGTTCGGACGCGTCAACTATGAGTATTATGCGCGTGTAACCGGGCGTGTCCTGCGAGTACAAGACGAATGGATATGCTCGTTCCGTTATCCACCACCGCCACGAGGCAAAACGGCACAGCAGCATTATGCACGTAAGTACCTTGCCGCGGGATAAGACCGTTTTGAGTTGAAACTGATGAAAAATACAACTCAATGAAAGAAGCGAAATCAACGGAATGTGTGCGAGTGTTTTGCATGTGAACAATGTAGCAATAAGGCAATGGTTTTGTTTGTTTTTTTTTTTAGTTTCACATTTGATTTATTGTCTTATGCTGTTTTATTTGCAACTAGAATTATTTTGTTAGTCCTTCCTTTAAATCCTTTTTTGTTTATTTAATTTTTATTTCACCTTTTTTCAAACGATTGAAAAAAAAAAAAAACACTCGCTACACATTTTGCAGTATTTAGTATTTCGTTTTGTCTAATTTACTAATTGTTTGTTCTTTTTACAACACTCTCTTTCTTCTTGTTATTTCGTTTCATTGTTTTTCTTTTTTTATGTTGTTTTTCTGTTGTTGATTTTTCACTTATACATCAAAATTGCGATCTTGCGTAATTAAAAAAAAACGTTCTTACGAATTCGAACTTTTTTCCGTGCAACAATTTTTCTTTCTCCATGATGAATTATGTGTGTGTGTTTGTATGTACTGTGTGTGTGTGCGTATGCGTGCATATTCACTCGTGCTGACTTTCAACGCTGGATTTACAATCAAATGGATGGATTGCGGATACGGGAATCTTTGTACTGGACACGGATGTGACAACCCTCTCTGCGACTGTCTGTGTATATTGCTCCACATTGCTGGGACTACTGCTAATGACACAGTAAAACTAGCTTTAGAGACCGAAAAAACCTGGCTGCAGTGCGAATGTGAACGATGGGGTCTAAGTATGTTTCTTGATTTTTCTTTTTCTAAAATACTATATCTACAAGAAGAAAAAAAAATTGTATGAATATTGTGAACATTGTGTGTTACTTGTACGTATGTCACAAAACGTAGTGTAAAAGTAGTTTTTGTTTTTGTAGTAGGGCTTTTTATGTTTCAAAAAATCATATCTGTGCTACCATTTATATGTCTACAAATTTGTTAACGTCTGTTTTTATCTATTCTTTTTACCAAATTCTCGTTGCGCTCTGGTGTGAAACATCTGTCCGTATCCTGGACAACTTGCTGCACAATTGGGACACAAACAACAGTTGCCCAGGAAGAATCGCACTCAACACCGGCCCTATTGACGACGGGCGGTCCGAACGTAGGTAACTCGGCTGTATCTCTCGGCATCATTCCAGAGCACTCATTGCTTGAATCATGCGCTCGGCTTTCTGTGTCGCTTGAAGGCCCAGGGATATTCAATGTGCAAAAGTCCAGCTGCTCCTCGTCGTCCCATTCGTCATCGTCCAATACACGCTCCGGCTCGCAACATCACATGACCATGGACGAGCTGCGGGCCGTTAATCGGTACGCGGAAAGTACGAAGAGCCTTTCCTACCTGCCGCAGGTGAGGGACAATGTTTTTGTTCTGTAGTGTGTGCGTGCTTGCTTGGAGTGCGTCCTGAACGCGATTTGAAACACTGGAAAAAAAAGGATGCGTGTTGTGTGTGTGTGTGGCCTGCGCGCATAGTTCTTTTTGTTTGATTGATAGTTTTGTTTGTATCACACTGCCAAAGGAGGCGAAATAGCGGCTCGGATTACACACTTACACACGCGGTAGAGAAATAGACACATTTACAACTGCTTACTATTGAAATAATATAATATTTTTCACATATACCACACACTCACTTTAATTTCGTTTGCTTCACACTAAACTGCTTTTGTTTGATATATTATAAATTGCGTCAAAAAATGAGGAAGATATGGCGTACATACACAACATTTTCACATTTAAATTTTCTCAAAACCTAATAATAGCCTATGATCTATCTTATTGCTTTACATTTTTTGTTTGTCTTTGTTGGTCGTTGAAATCAACATTTCATTTCCAAAGGATCATACGCTTGGTTTTTGTATTAACAATAATCTCATGTAAATAGAAACATCCTAATACAATAGCGGTAAAATTTGAATTAATGATAGGTGCAAGAAGATTACGGCTAAAAGGAAAAAAACAAACAAAAAAGCATTCATGGAAAGGGTTTATTCGTGTGTGAGTAACAAAATTGAATACGCACAACCTATGAACAACGCTTTATTTAAAAGGTGTTGTCAGCGATCATCTCATGGAAGCGGTAGAACTTGTAAAACACGAAAAATTTGCGTATAATTTATTTTGAATGGTTGACAGGGTACTAGGGGAAAAAGTAGTATACATCGGTAAAGTTTCGAACATAATATTTACGAACGTGTGCTGCGAGCGATACGGTATCAGTAAGCTGTAGCTGGTAGCGAAAAATGAAAAGCGTACGGTAGTTGGCGATTCGATGAAATATTTTTTCAAATATCTTCTTGACTTGATATGTGCGGCAGGCAAAATAAATCGAATATTTCTCATAACTTAGGTTCGGAAGTTGATAAAATCGTAGACATCGAATAATACGAATGAATTAAAATAGTTTAGCGAGTAGTGTGTTTATGGTTGATGGCGAGGTTGACGGTAATTAAACCCATATAAATATATGTAACGTAATATTGTACCATTATTCAGGAAAATACTAACACACAGAACGCCAACAAAAGAAAATGATGCTGCACCTGCGATGTTTTTTTTTTTTGTAGTAATGGTTTGGATGTAAAACAGTTAATGATTCAAATAATTGTGCAAAACGCGTACATGACAAAGTTCACGTTTCTTTTCCAGATAAAATATTACTCACGACCATGACTATGATGATGATCAAATAATAAACGTAGCGTACTTAAAATATCGAAAGGCTTTGCTACTATCAGTATATACACGTATTGTTGATTTATATGCTGACTAAATTTAAACGATAGCTTCTGAGAATGTTGTAACTGTTTTTTTTGTTGGAATTCCTTTAGGAACTTCTTAATTACTTCTATTTACTTGATGATTTTTTTTTTCTAGCTATCCTATCCTCAAAAAGGATTCTTGTTTTTCTTTTCCAAAACATTCTACTATTTACTCTTAATTCGGTCCATTATTTTTTTCCTTCAAAATGTAGATATGTATATGATTTTATTCGAAACGATCATCAATCATTTGTTCCGTCGATCCTTTTTATTTTCGTTGAGCTTTCGTTGCCGAGTCAGCAACACGATACACGTTCTATGTTCATCTATGTATGGCTATGTAAATCCATCTGTATCTGTGATAACAATGATAACACATTTGCTCTTGTCGCTGATTTGTTTCTGTTTCTGGTTTTTGTTTTTACTTTTTCCTCCTGTATAGTTTCACTAATCCTCCCAAACAAAAAAACACCATCATACTGACAGACACAGACACTGTTAGCAAACTAAAAAACGAAAAAAAGAAGCAATTAAAACACCTAAGCGCGCTCCGCAGAGTAGAAATAGAGCTCGGCATGTGGCTGGTTATTCGTTTAGTACTACCAACCTTCACTCTACTGATGCACACGTAAGCGTATTGTTTGTTGAGTTTTAATATAAATGTAACGTACTCTGTCGGTTATCGTTGTTTGCTATACGGAAGGTGTAAGAATTAATATTAAACTTTGTTCCCCATTCTTTTTTTTTCTTTCTCTCTCTTTCTTCCCCTTTGTCGTCTCCGTCTCTTGATATCCGTTCGCGTATCGTTTCAAATCCACGATCTCTGTATGTTTTTCGATACGCTCTCGTGCATATATTTCTCTTTACAATTGCAACGCTGCCGTACGGAAATGGGTCTACCGTGTGAATCAGGTGCACGAACGGCAAGCGGCAAGGATGCGCACCCGATCCGAATGGTTCCTCGGTGCACGGGGCAGCTCGCTCGAGCTGTGCCACGACGGTACCGGCTCGTTAATACATCCACAGATTGTGACGTCGACGCCGATCCCGGGAGCGATCGGTCATGGGCACCATCATCCGCACGGAATAATCGGTACCTATGATAGTATAGATCATTTGAACGATGTTGATGTTAACCAAGACCAAGAGAACCACAACCACAACCACCATCATCATCATCCGCACTGTCACTATAAACAATATCATTACAATCATAACACTCATGCGCAACACACTCCTCCGGAAGAAGTGCAAATGTCTAGTGATTCTTATTCGCCTTGCTGCACCACCGCTATTAATATTGTACACCCTTCATCACGTAACGCTAGTAACAGCAGTCGTGTCGTGTGCTTATCAAACGAAGATCATCTTATCCTTCCATCCTGTGGTAGCTCTCCGTGTTCCTCCCCTGTGAAGGAGCAGCAACAGTCCAACGAAGGATCCGCGTATAAGCAACAGTACGGCCATTTTTCCGACGAGGATAATAATATGGCTCCCAGCAGCGAGGACGACGATGAAGATGGTGACGATGTGATGATGCTTGACGAGCTCGATGGTGATGAGAGTGATTTTGCAATCACCCAAAGCCATCATTTCGATATGCGCGCGGAAAATCAACGTCGTCGGAGGCGTCGTGCCTTACTGCGGCGTAACTCTTACGATCGGTTAGTAGCGTCGGGATCTTTCCTGCCAAGGGAAGAATCCTTTCCTAAACCCGCTGTCGCTAGTGGTGAAATAGCTAGTGGATCAGGCTTGTCCAGACGACCAGTTTCTGCTCCGTCCACAGGGGAGAACGGGAGTAAACCAACCGGACGCTCCCGAAAAGCATCCGGAGAGCATAGCATCACTAATCCTAACACTACTGTTGCAGCTGCTTCTACTTCAAGCAACAAAAATACCACCGTACCTAACCCATCCTCTTCCATTTCCTCGCGACGAACTCCTTTGATAGCTTCAAACAATGACAGTAAGCTCGTTAGCCGTAAAGTGCATAAACGGCGCAGCAGCAGTGTTAGTCAATCGATCTCGGTCGGAAATGGAAATTCTACCACGCTTTCGCGCCAAAGCAATCTTTCGATGATTGTGTTTTCGGTTTTAGATTTCCTATTCTAATGGGAATGTTGCGTTAAAAACTGAACGTTTTTCCTGATTTTTTCTTTATGTGTGTGTGTGTCTCTCTCTCACTCTCGTTGTATGTTTATTAATCGCACGTTACAGAAAATGGATTGTATTTGTAGTTGATGTGCGCTTGGATTGATTTTGCGTTTTATTCTATAAATGTACTTTTAATTCAATTTTTTGTTAAGGATTGAAGCAGGGTTAGAACCATTTTTTTCGAATAGATAGATGTTTGCAACATTACACAGGATTTCAGATTAGATATGCGATGTGATTTAAGGAAATGTATTTATTGAGTTTTTCACGTACAGTCTTATTTCCATTTTCATCTATTAAATGGAAAACAAACAATAATAACGAGCACAACATGACAGAGAGGAAGGAAAGAGGGAGAGAGTATAGAGAAGATAGATTTTTATTGTTTGATTTGTGTTTTATGAAACAACTTTTCCTATAGCTACATAACCATAATTGTAAAAGTTTTTCTAGGGAGTTACCACTGTCTATCAGAAGACCGATTCTGGAAAACACCCTTTTAAGCTTTATCTGCTCTGATTATTTTCGCACATTCCAAACACACATGGTAGCTCATGCAGGAGCTAACTGCGTTTCTTTGCTAATTTTCGTCCATTATTACGCTTCATGCTATGTGCATCGCTCTCTAAATCTCTCCACGTAAATTTGGTATAAGAAAAGAAAAGTTTTTAGATAAAATTTTAAATAAGTATTTAATTATAGCTATTTTTTGACAATCAATATTGTGTACTTCTTTTAGTACGAAGAAAAACTGCGTTGTATTGCAAAGGGCCGTTAATCCACAAACAAAATAGATAATTTGTGTTGTTTTCACTCAAAGAAACATAGGACAACAGACAACCAGCAGCAGGAGAAAAATTATATCCAACGACAATAAACGAAAGGAAGTTCCTATTTTTATTCAATGTAATTGTTCACTCTTGTGTTTATTATTTCACACGTTACGTGCGTTACGTTACGGCTTCGTCTATTCTTTACGCTTTACAAACACACGTCCTCCATCGAATTACATAGCATAAGTTCCCATATCTACATAAAAACGAAAAAAAAAAAACACAGCTTCTCTCCAATTAATCCGCCCATTTGTGTTTCATGCGCGCTAAAACCTATGAAAGAAGGATAACATTTGATAATCACTTGCGTCAGTGGATTACACTAATATACGCCTGGACAAAGTTGGAACAATAAAAAATGCAACACTGAAACACACACTATAATTAATACACCTGTAAATACCTAACATGTGATTGAAATGTGTTTACCTCCTTGTGGAGAAGAATAATTTTAGGCTGTAATGGCTATTAACGGGCGTGTGTTTTTCTTTTTTCTCTTTTTTTCTTTTCTTCTTTCTTGCTCTTTCTCTTCATATAATTGTCTATTTTTTCTTCGTATGATGTTTTACATACTTCTTCTTCTACTACTACTGCTGTTATATCGATTTTTATCATGTAAAGTTTTACTACTGTTACTGATCATTGTTGTGCTGCACATCGTGGCACCGTACTGTCTTGTGCGAATAATAATACAAGTACTGAGTTAATTTCGAATGACACTACTACTCTGTGATTGTTTTGTGTGTTGAGTGTGTTCGGGGGCGTGTGTGTTTTTGTTAGGGCTTGGTTTTGCGAGGTTGAATGATTCCTTCTATCGGATGCAGTTTTTGATATTTGTGTTGCACAAATGGTTTCTGTTTGTTTTTCTTTGGGTTTGATATATGTTGTCTGTTTTATTTTCTTCTTTTCTATTGGAAACGGCGCTGTTTGTTGTGTTGTGTGTGTTTTTTTAAAACTTTTTCGAGAAGTTATATTTTCATGTTTTTGTTCTAACTCATGCACAATATTTTGATTTTTTAAATGTAATATTGATATTTATTACTTCTTATTTTGTCTACTGTTTTGCTAGATTTGTGAGTTGTTTTTGTAGATATGTTATAAAGTTTTTTATACTTTTTGTACCATATGTGTGTATCATACGTTCATGCCATCATAAAATTCATTTAAATTAAAACAAACAAAAAATTCACCCCCACAGTACAAAAGTATATTTCCACCCATTACAAAACATTGTGGTTTGATTGTGTTTCGGATAAATACTGATAGAGTAGCGAAAAAAATACACAGACTCTCTTCCCCCTTCGAAGGAGTTTTGTTAAATCAGTTGTGCCTTTGTTCTGTTCTGTTTTGTTTTTGTTTTTGTGGGAACATAATTCTAAAACAAACCTTTTTCTCTTTTTTCTATCTTCCTCTCGTTCTCTTCTGCTTTCCACGACGCGTCTCCCTCTCTTTTACTGTGTTTGGCCCCTTCTTGTGCTGTGTATAAAATTGCACTCCACGACAAAATGGCTGTTTGTTACCATGTCCTTTGGCGTATCCTGTGTGTGTGTTGTTTCTGTTTCTTTTTCTCCTCTCTTTTATTGTTTTTTATTCAATGTTTGTGAAATGTGGTTTCACATATCTTTTGTTTTATGTAAAACAAAATCAAACTTTTCCCCCTGCTCAAAACACTACGGTCCGTGTACACAGTGGGAAACGTCGGTTTGAGTGCATCAGCAGAATCGGTTCACCAGTCGTCGGCTAAACGTTCCAGCCGACGGGGTGGTTCCCGCCATGGCCATCTTCATCGATCTTCATCGCGGCGCAACAAGGAAAATGGTTCGTCGCGCTCGAACAGCTTTCGCAATAAGGCTAACAGCAACGGCAGCAAGGGAAGTGCGGCAAATCCATCTGCTTCCAACAACCATGGCACTACCGATCCCATCATCAACAACAGTCTGGTGGTGGTACAGCAAACGGTCATCAATAGTAGTGGCGGCTCGGGCATTGGTGGACCGGTACCGATGGCAGCGAGCGGAACGATCGTAGCTGGCACGGGTCGGGTGAGAAAACAGAGAGCCGTTTCTTTCGAACAAACGTCAACCACTACCGCGGGCACTATGACCACCTCGAGCTCGGTGTCCGGAGCTACCGCATCCGGAATGACCAACTGCCCGGTTACTGGATGCAGTTTGAATCACCAACCGGGTGGAGTTAGTGCAAGGGGAGGTGTCGTGTGGCACGAGTATGCATCAAAATCGTTGGACGAGAAGAAGCTGCTCACCAAGCAACAAAACGTGATGTCCGCACAGGGGGCTGGCGACGGTACAAGTGGCGAATCTACCGAAGATGTTCCCATCAGTCGCCGAAGCATCGTTTCCGTCTGTGTAAACGATCGACAGCTGCTCGACAGTGATGACGATTGGCCAATGGTGGACCAAAGTGCTCAACAACTACATCATCAGCATCCACACCATCACCTTCATCATCATCATCATCATCACCATCATACGGTGAGCAACAGTGGTAATGCTGGTGGGCAACCGGCACCACCGGGTACGACAACCAGTAGCTCAACGATGAGTTCGTTACTGCATCATTTTAAACCGCCACGAATATGATTCTAAAAGCTTATACTCTCTCTCTACGTACTTCCGTTAAGAAATTTTTCCTTTTATCGGGTGAGGAGAAAATGGTAAAGTTTTTACTTCCTGAGGCACAGCAACGATGAAACTTTTCGAAAGCAATCGAACGAGCCTAGACATCATCCAGTGTATTTTTTCTTGAATATAATTTTAGGTAGATTAGCTAGAGCTTTAGCAAAGAAAAGTATCGTGAATTATAATGCTATGGCTATCAAGAATATAAGTTAGAGGATGATTCATGCAAGTATGTCGAAAATGTCAAACTTCATATCTATTTGATTACGATTAGTAATTAAAGATTAGATTAGATTTTTGACACGATAAAATCGGTTAAAGGGCCTATAGTTTGTTTGCTTTCCGTTTGGTAATAGTTTGCCTTCATTTGAAAAAAAAAGAGCCGCCCTTACGACCCACAGAGCCAGATATATTGTGTAAACGTATTAAAATGAGAAGCATTTTACTTTTGCAAATTTTTGATCCCTTTTATCCAAGAAAAAAAACTCTTATGATAGAATTATATTATGTTTTGTTGTAGAGCCGATCGATCGGTTGTACTCTGCACCACCAACCGGCCGGAGTGGTTGAGGTAAACATATATGCCAAATGTAGACTACGATTGTGTAATTCGTGTGACAAAAGGGATTATATTTCAGACTGTGCAATGTTGACCGGGGGAACCACGTAGAACGCGCGAACGAAAGGAACGAATCACGTGTATTGATTCGTGATAAAAGTATTATTTAAAAGAGATCACGATGTGTGGATGCTTTCGTCTAGCTGTTTTAATTATAATTAATGTGCACAAGAAAATGCGGCAATTAGCAACGAATTTGCCTGTACAATCTCGGCATCCAGAAGGAGAAGGACCTGCGAATCCACTCCAATCGAGAATCTTTTATTATTACCTACTCCACTCGAAACAGTGACTTTACGCCCTTTCAGTACTGAAAAATGGAGCCAGAATGAGATAATAACTGATGCTTATGGAGGTACACGGAGGAACAAGATAAAAGCGTCAGACGAGCCCGTTACATATAAGGTAGCAAAAAAAAAAATCCTAGCATTAATACTAGTCGTTACCAAGCTCGTTTCAATTCGAAAAATTGAGTATTTACGTATATAATAATTTATTTGATAAAATCTCTACATGGTACATTCCTAACGATGAGTGGAGAAGCTTACGGAGCAGTAAGGCAAAACACACCCACACACACACATGAACACGAAAAACGCGGAAGAAATTGCTCAAATGTCGTGATTTGAAGGCAAACTGAGTAGCGAATATTAATACCGGAAGTCGTATGCATTGCTTAAAAGCATAAACAATCATTAAGGTGCAACACATTTACCGATTGTTGTATGTGTGCGCGTATTTTTGAACTATCCACTAGAACTAGCAAATTGCTGTTTAGGTATTTTTTAAATTTTACTCTGCTTCTACAGCTGTATTAATTTTCCTAACATCGACACTATTGGATTTTTTGTTTGAACGAAAAATCGGGTGCAGCAAGACAGCAAGCACAAATGAAAAGATGAAATTATGAATCGGTTTTATTCAATTTGAAAGTATCCCATCTAAACTGCTGAAGCTTTTGCAGCGATAAATAAGTTGACTGGAATTTTTAAAATTACATTAATAGTAGCAAACGCAAAAGAAAGTTTTGAAAGATTCAAGCGCTTTACCGTGCATGAATTTGAATTCAAAAAATACAATCGAGAAACCACTAGCGCCATCTAGTAGCAAACAATACAATCAGAAGCTAAGAAACGCTTCAGCTCGGTTGGTGTTTGAGGAACATTCAAACGCATAACACAACAGCAAAAACCAGAGACAAACCTTTTTGTTTTATAATAAGTACAGATAAAAGACATATGTTCAGGAATATTACCTTCTACTCGTATGCCTAGCGTTTTTGCGTATTTCCACCGAGCCTCGTGCTACACGTCCGGCCAGCCATGCCAATCATTTTCTATCATTTGAAACCATTTTTCTAACAATAGTGAGCAACCAGGTGGCCGAAGCCAAATGAATTTATGTGACGGTATGGTCTCGGAACACGGCATGCTACTAATACTAATCGCGAAACAATCGGTCAATCATAAATGTTACTACAATTTGCAACTTAATGGGAATCCACTGACGCTGGGTGGAAAAGCGGAGGAAAAAGTGAGAAATCCGTAATTCGTGTAAGAGCATTTATGTATAAGTGGGACAAAATGGACGTATTTTTGGCGTGTTTAGGTTAGGGTAGCGAACACAGTGGATGGAAAATGAATTTAAGAGGACGGACGTTGTGTAATGCGTGCATAAAAATGCAACTGATTTTTTGAATCGCTTTCAAGGCATATTCGATCGTTCTACGTGTATTTTAGCACAATTCTGGAAGGAAGGAAAGGCATGGGAAGTCTCGAGTTTATTGTACTATTTGGTTTCTGTCAGCCTAATTTAGCAGAATGGATGAACATACCGCTGAAGAATGTGTTTGCTTATCAAATTGTCCTTTTATTCAATAGTCCATCTAAATTGCAGCTCTCTAAAACAGAATAATACAAATTCAGAAATCATATGAAACAATCTTACATTCTTGGAGGAAACAAATAACAGAAAACATGGAAAAAATCGCACAAAACTACTTAACATCCTCGCCGGCGGTTTGTTTTCCTTCTCTTGTGCGCTCATTCATGTGTTCAAGTTGAAGGGTTTAAGTTAGTGGTGTAAAACCCACGAAGCGCATGTGTTCAATGTACACTTACGTAGCAAAACACAACGGGATGGGTTCGATTAATAATGTGGATAAAGTTACTTTACATTTAATGCAAAAGCGTATACAAAACCAACCACTGCACTGACAAAACTTTATTCGTGGGATATCGTGCAATGATGAGCGGTTGAGGATGACACACTACTGATAATTACTGATGAAATATGAGAAGGAATAGAATAGACATGATACAAAGAAAGAAAAAAAACATACACAACCAAACTAAATTTTAAAATCCCCTTTTGCGATTCGTCAAGTAATACAAAAATAAAGCAAGTCGTATATCGAAACCAGTTTATTAATCTAAGACTGAAAAATAGAACCTGCTCGTGTGAGGTGTATTTGTTCCTAACTGAGTTGATGACAGTCTCATTTCCTCCAATGTGTATAAAAGCTACTTACCTTATAAAGCAAACCGAACGAACTATCTGCACCGTGTCACGTACGGGCGGTATAAAAGCTGCACAAAACACTTGTCACCAAAAATTTCGTACAATCACACCCGTACCGGCACAATTGAATTGAGCCTTAACGAGATGAGACCAAAACAAAAGCATGTCAGCACGATCATCGGAGACTCGTCGCTTCTTTCGTATGCAACAGATTTCATTGTCTGCGTGTTAGAATAATTCGTGTGTGAAGCCTGAAATGGATCTTCTAATCCGTCCGCAACTGTCATCCTTGGGGCGGTAGTAGACGGGGAAAAGGATGACCATTCATTCTCCATCATCGCCAGGAAGAACAGCGAACAATACAGAAAACAATCATTTGGCAAAACATGTTTTCATTGCACAAAAATCTGGCCAGAAAGGGAACGTATGAACGCGGGAGGGAAAAATAAAATTTTGTCCCAAAAAACTGCTGCGTTGTTGTTTTGCTGCCTGAGTTCGAGTCCGGCCCGTCTTGTGATGGAGGTAGATAAAACAAGGATACCCCCTCCCACCCTGATGACCCTGATGACGGCGAGAAGTGTTTAACTCGGCAAGACAGATACAGTCGTTAGGGAGCGGACTATAAAAGAGTGATTGTGTGCTTGTGTGTGTGTGTGTTTTTTTTCTCTGCGCCGCTTGACATTGGCTTGGATTCCCTTGTCCCTTTGAACCAGGTAAGCATGCCGCAACTATATTTTCGAAAGCTTATTAAGCCCATGTGTGTGTTTGAGTTTAGTGAATGGAAGAAAAGATGATGATGTGGTTAGAATTAAGTAGCAACGCTTCTCTGTCTACGGGACTTAATACTACATGACCTTCGGACGATCAAACCCAAAGCCTTTACCGGAATTTTCACTCCGTTGTACGTGGTTTTATCGGATTACACAAAACAACCATCCCATGTGTGACAACTGTAGCTCCAAAAGGTTGCGGTTTTCTATCTGTGAGTGTGATGGATGATAATACAAGGATTATCGCAGCACAAGAAGGACTGTTTAGTGTCCGTAAGGCCGTAGCTTTAATTCTGCTTGGAGTTTTAGCCTGAAAGTATGCAATGAGGATTGTAATGAGGATGTCTTTGAAGTGGATGAAAGGATAAATTACATATCAATCTCTCTGTCTGTCCTGCTTTCTAATATACTTATTAGTCGTTAAAGGTGTAACTGTTCCCATGCGATGCAGTAATTTTAACCCCCCATCGTCTTTATTAATCGACAATACAGTTACATCCACCGTCCTTAAAATGTGTTTGTATAAATTTATTCGCACGGTCTCACGTGTCGGTTTAAAAGTAACGATTTTTGCTACAATATTGCCACCCCGCATGTCTATCCCAGCCCTCAACTCTCCCACCGTTCAACTGGTTAGCAATGTAAGCCTTATTTCGCTTCACATCAAGCTAAACTGACGGCTGTCAGTCAGTGATCAATTTCAGCCACTGGCAATCGTTTGTCAAAGAGCGTTAGTATTCGGGCGCATCCAATGCGCCTCCGGAGCAATAGCAGGTAGCAAGCGAGTTTTCGATTTCCGTATCTAGACTCTAGCAGGCTGTCTCATAGGGTTTGTGAGCTTTTCTGCAGAATGATACAAATTTATGCGCTCGCTCTAAGGAAAAGGGGAGGAATGGTGTTGTTTGGCCAAGCGAAAGGGTTTACTTCCAGAAGGATGTGTGAGTGTTGGCCCATCACAACTCTAAAAGGGAATTTATTTTATTGATTAAATTTGAAGCCACATCTATTTGATTGTTTTTGGCCGAAAAAACTCACTTCGTTTGACCGTTGTTTACTGCCCACTGTGTATTAAGAAAGTCCTTGTAGAAAGCGCTGTGGAGTGAGTGAGTGATAAAGGATGCAACAAACTAGCAGAGAGCAGGCCATAAACTTTAACTCTTTTTTTTTCTATTTTGTATTTCTTGTCGCACTGGTGCTCGCAGTCATCTAAAGCTTGGAGTGGTTTAGATCGTCCCGGGTGTATAATAAAAATGGGAAAGAAATGGACAAAACTCGAAACCGAGGTGGAAAAACTATTATATTACATTCGTCTCCCCAAGGTTAAGCGGGCGAGTCCAAAAATTTCATTGAAGGTTAGTTACAACAGGTAAGTGGTTTACCTAATCGAAAGTTGCTGCTAGCAGAGGTGTGGTAGATTGCAATGCTTCTTACGACCTAACTTTAAAAAAAACTGTCTGCCAGCATTGGAGTGCAAGTAATAATCGGATGTTTGTTTGCTTTTGCTAGCAACAGCTTAGGTAACGGTGAAGAATTTGAAGCTCAAGTACATCATACAACAGCCAAAAACGAACACGTAAGCTTTTTATTTAATTTGAAGCTCACACATTTCGGGCTTTGTGCTTTAAGGCAGCGATTTGTATTTGTAATTTTTTGCACACAAAGAAGAAACTTTGACGGGAGGATTTTTTGGAACAAAAAGGAAGGCAAAAATTGAATATGGAGCTAATTTATCAGCCAGTAATTCGGACCCATTCATTCACGGCAGGAAGTTTTGGCTGCATTAAATTGTCCTTGTTAAATCGTCTTTGTACGCAAATCTTTATACTAAGCACCAAGCAGTGCTATCATTTGGACATGGATTTCATATAATTTGTTGAGGGAGTGCGTATGATAAAGTTTCTTCCATTATTTTCAAACACTCAGGAGAAGCAGGAGATGATGAAGATGAGGAACTTTATTTACAAAATAACTTATGTAGATACGTTTCATGGTAAATCGCTTCTGTCCTGGAGCTGTTTATGGAGGTATTGTTTTTACTTAGGAATCTCGGCTTTAGTGTAACATTTAAATTAAGCTTCTTCTTGTGATGTTCTTCGCTTATTCTACTGTTTTAAAGATATTTTTTCCTGTGTAAATGAAAAAAAAAATTAGCACAGTATTCTCACCTACATATTGCGTTTGTTTAACCTTCTTTCTCTCTCTCTCTCTCTGGTCTTCAATAAGTAATCACCCTAACCTCCGATTAATGCGGTGTTGTGCCGGTTTGCTGTTGCTCAAACCAAACCGGATGAATTTTCTGGCCGTTCCTTTAATCTCGCTTCTTTCCTTTTTGGCATTAATCATGGTGTCTAATTGAAAAACTTTTATAGTTTTCTCGCTTCGTTCTGGGAAGGTTTTTATGGCGCTGCGGTAGGCCGTACCATGTTCTCCAATCTGCTCGGTGGTTGGGAACTTTTACCATGCTGTTAGAAGAAGAAAAAAATCTAACCTGAATGGTGGAAAGAAAGTATTGAAGCGAAGACTGTAGCAAAAATATTTTTTACAACTGGTGTTTGAATGGTTTGGTTGAGGTGTTTGTAGGTCTCGCTATGTGGATGATTTTGTGACTGATTTTCAAATACAATACTAGTTCAGTAGAGTTTGTGTGGCTTAGGTCTATGCTAAGAACACTGCATATTTTAGGCATAAAAGACTGCTTCTTAGAATAGAAAAGTTTAGTTGACTAATTATCTTCAAAAGATCATAATTAATTCCTCTGTTTCTAACAAACTTGTCTGCTTCCAGTTCGCTTCTACTCCGCCTCAAATGTTCAAATGCAAATATACCCCTGAAAACACCTAACGGCCATGTCAATTCCGCCATTAATCGCCTCGCATGAAGCGACATTACTATTGATCTTGTCGAAGCGCCGAAGGTCCATCAATTTCATCCATTCGGCCTCACCATTAATGGAATGCAATCGCTCCATTAAGAGCACGTTTGTGATGTGATATATTTACTTAAATCACCGATTAACGCGTTGGTAGGAATTTATCGACCCTTTTGCCCCTTTGGCGCGTACCGAGTGCGATTGCCCATTTCACTGGACGATGGTGATCCCTTTTCGATACGGCGAATGAATGGTGGTGTACAAATTAATTCCACAGAAAATCCCCATACAACAGGGAGTGGAATGAAATAATTCTTTTTGGTTTTGTTGCTTCTTGAAACGTTGATTTCTGGAAGACTACCGTAAAGGACGTGTACAGCGCAACCTTTTAACAAAGCCCACATCACACGCAGTTGGGCGTGCGTTTAATGGGTTGTGTTTGACTTCTAGCTTGCTTCTAGTCTGCTAGTGGATCGCCTTTCGCAGCCCTTAGCCCGACAGAACCCGTTCCGTCGAAAGGTGGCATGTTTTTTGTCGTTTTCAAACCCAGGAAACCGAGGCTAGATGTGCCACATAATTTATGCATCCAGGACTCGTCTGCCCCGCTGGTAGGGTGGGATGAAAAAAGAGGGAACAAGTCGCTTTACGTGCGTGTCTGTATGCAATTTCAAATGCTGGAACACCGGAGACGCAATAAAATATGTGCAACTAGACCAAGGTTGGTTTTGGCCCTTCCTGGAAGACTAAAGTTGAATCATCTTTCTCTAACGCGTTTGAGGGAGAAAGATGAGTAAAAGAGAATAATTTAAAGAAGGAGATTAAAAACTAAAGAACAAAAATCATTAAAATAAAAATATGAAAAAAGGAATATATTTTTATATCACTCTTCATCCCAGTCAGTAAAACAAAACAGTCAACAAGAGATTACAAAAAAGAGTCCGAAGCGGCTTATCCGAATTTCTGTTCCATCCATGCCAAGCTTAATCATTTGCACTGGTAAACTGACAGGCAGCAGGCAAAAAAAAACGTCGTGGAAATGGCAACGTTACAAACAGCAGCTCACAAGCTGATACATAATTAATCAGAAAATCATTCCAATTCCGGCACGTATTTCCCATTGACTGAGCTTTTGTGTCCCAATCGTTGGGTCATCGATTTTTATGAATAAACCAACACGACGTCGCACAGTACGGAATGGGCGTTACTTGCCCGGCTTAACGGAAACGGTTGCAGGAATTTTTGGCACCTTTTCTCTGTGCTGTTCCTGTTTCCTGTGGTAGGCGAGGGACAGTAGTAGTCGGAGGGTGGAAGGGAAGTAAAAGCAGGAGACGAAAGGAAAGATATTGAAAGCGATAATCTTATCGTGAACTGGCGTGGGAATTGTTAAATTTCAAACAAAGTGCCACGAGGATCATCCGTTTGACGGGAAAAGTGTAAAAAGGAGTTGAAAACCAAGGGTTGACTTTTTATATTCAACATAGCGAGAGATTATCAGCAATTTTTGAGGATTATTTTCAACTTGAGGACAAAAGCGCAAGTGAAAGAATCAGAAGACTTTAGTATAGGAAATGCATCCGGTAAATGTATATAAGGATACGTAAGTCAATAAATATTTGAAGGAAAAGTTTGAGAAAATATTTAAGTCGTTAAAAATAAAAGAATGCTGCACAATTATTTACAAGTACATGTAAAAAAATGAAAAAGATACAAATAAAAATCAACAAATGGAGAATAAATTAAAAATCCATTCATGAAATAAAGAATTTCAAATATAAAACATAAAAAAATTAAACTCAATATTCAGTAAAGCTTCCTAAGCTCAAGCTACCAAAGGTGTAAAATGAAACAAAAATGCGAGAAAAAATGCCAATTGAAATACTGTATGACTGCTGATTTTTCAAAACAAGTTTTTTGAACAATTTACTTGCAATTTCTGCATAAATTACCCTTAAAAGTTTTACGCTCACGTTTCACGGCGCACCTAGAAACAAAACCGAACGGATCTAGCGGACGTAAAGCCGGATCCAAGACATGGTAAGATTTCATCATCACCATCTTTTACGTTCTTTTTTTTGCAGTTAAAATTTTAACTCATTCTTCAGGCAAAATAGTGCTATTCTTAAGCTGAAGAAGAAAAATAGAGAAAGGGGGGAGGGAGGGAGGAGAAAAAGCGCATCCTTCAAACGGTGTTTTCCCTCGGCAGACAAGGAGGGCTTTCCTTTCGGGATGTGTTGCAAGAAGTACCTATGCAGTAGGGTGGTGCAATCAAAACTGCAGCTCGGTTGGCCATTGTTTCCGCGTTAAGCAAACATGCCACTTGGCAGGAGGGAGGTTAAAGTTAACATCAGTCTTTCTTCCCCGCTGGCTGACACTTAACCATCGTTCCCACTTGTTCCCTGCCCTGCCACCGATTTGGGATCCTTTAAAGTTCGAATCGTATCATGAAGCTTTCCAGCTCCTGTTGCTCCTGTTGGGCCAGGCTGGTGCTGTGGCTGTTGTTTTATTTAAGCTCGTTTCGCTGCTTGCTATTGTTTGTCACTTTTTTGTTCCAAGAAGCCTAGATATACATACAGCCTTTTTCTCAATATGCAACTTCCTGGAACGGTGGGTTTGGCGGAGGAGGATGGTAAGCGGTTCTGCACGCCCTGCCAATCGCTCTGTCGTGCTAGCGACTTGAAGACTGTTTCAAAGCGAGCCTAGAAAGGTTGGAAACTTTCTTCCGGGAAGGATACCCGTATCATGAAAATCTTCGTTTCGTGTTTTTTTCCTTATGGGAGTGTGCTTTGTGCATTGTTTGGGCTTGGACTTTCTTTTCCCCACCCCGAAACAACCCTACCCAATCGTCAAACGTTTATTTTCCACCCCTTTGAGCAAATGAGTAGATTGAACTAAAGCTTTTTTTTGTGTTATTGTACGTAAATCTCTTCCGGCCACAGGTGCCACACCTTTGGTAGGTGTTTTCAGCAGGATCCACGTATTACGGGGGCTTATACGTACGATTGGACAACATAAACTGCCCAACAGAAATGAACCTCATCGTTGCCGAATTGGGTCAAAGTTTAAAGGAAAAAAGGAGGTTTATTCTTAGGGGTGGTAGAATGGACTATGAGGAAAAGGCCACCGTTGTTGCATGCTCTCAAGACACAAATATCAATCTAATCACTTGGCTTGTTTATTTTTCCCTTTACCTTATTGTTATCATCATTAAGGTGTGACTGGGGAAGCAAATTGAACGATAAAGGAGAATTTCGTAAACAAAAGTCTGTATAGAGCGTGTGTGTAGTTGTGATCTTGCAAAATTTGCACTGGGGGCGAGGTTTTGCTTTGTCACGGCGTTAAATGTGCTGTGATTGCATGCATGTCTTTAATAATGACAGACAGGACAATTTGATGGAACCGGGAAAGGATTGATGTATTGAAAGCTTCAGCTCAGAGGATGTTTGTTGGTAGAATATTTGTTGAATTAGAACTGTAATTTAATGCGAGAGGTAGGCCATAATTCTAGGGTTATTTAATATGATTTTTCTCTTTCTTTGTTATAGGTGGGAACGTATGAATCTAACCTAATTTCACCTATAAATGGTTTCAAGTTTGGATTTTTCTTCTCTTGATCAATACAATTACTCTATTCCAAATTTGATGAACAATGTGAAAAAGGGCGAAGGAAAAAGGATTGCTTTCAAGTGATTTAATTGCCGTCTCTGACCATTTATGACCGGGCTGTAACTTTGTCGCTCAGGCGAAAACAATCCCCTGTTCGGCGTATTCTGACAAAACCTTCGGCAGGTAATGCGATATTGACTTAGTGTTATTTGCTAGAAAACCTGAAACCACCACTGTTAAGAAAAGCCTCTGTGTGTGTGTGTGTGTGTGCCCGATCCCGGCGCCTGTGGCTTGTTTTCTTTCTAAACCCGGTCGACAGGCAGTTGATGTCCATTAGATTATTGGAGCCGGTCTCTTTTATTTTTCACCGAAAATACCCTTTAACACGTGCGGCTGAAGTTTTTTGCGAAGTGGCGACCAAAATTACTAAGATTAGGATGGTTGTTTTTGAGGAGCTTTAAGATTATGGCTTTAAGATCGAAGAGAGACAAATGTATGGGATTACATAAGTTGTTTATTGACTTTTGGAGTATTTTTTAGATCAAAATAGAGCAAGTTAATTTTTTTTAGTAAAGTATCGGTAGAAAGGTATTCAATATCCCATACGTTTCATTAATTTTCTTCGCAAACTTCAATCTCAAACTTTTTTTAACGTAACGTATATTTAGGTTTTGAATATATGTTATGGATCTGGAAAAAAACCATCGCATTAAAGAAAATATTTCACACCAGTTGAACGTCCTACAGTTTTGTACAGTCGTTCCAGTTTTAGAGCAGAGACAAATTCGTCCTCTTTTCACTGCTCGTGCCCCCTCCGTGTGCATATATTTCTCCCCATTCCTACGATCGTGTCAAGTTGCCTGCAAAGGAAAAGATAAGCGGTTCCTTGTTCCTCTTTCTTCGCCTGTTCCCGCTTCGTTCACTCGCCTATCGGCATGACATTTGAGGCCTCGTTGGCCACATCGGCAGACGGTTGTTGTAATCCAATTGACATTCGCGCAAAGGACACGATTGTGGGGGGGAAAGAGGAAACGAAAGAACTCTGGCCCACCAACACCATTCACCATCACAAACCTTACTACCTTGATGGTCGATGCATGATACGCGGGGGAACCGATCGAAAGAGGGCCCCAGTAGTTTCTTGACGAAGGAAAGTCTGGTGGCCGTATTGCTAGGAAGAAGCAGAATATGACGACGGGCGAAAAAATGGGATCCGCAAAGGAATTGTAGTTTGTCGCCAGCGGCCCAGGAGTGTCTTCGTGGAAAAGCAGACACATGTCGGCTTTACCTTCCCGTGCTTGGCAAAAGAATGGTGAAAAATCAATGAATTTTGCGCCCGTTTTTACTCGCCGTTGGGGCCGCTTTATTGTTCCGCGACGGTTTTGTGACAGCGGTGCTGCTAACAAGCAGGTGGTTGTTTTACAGAAGCTTAATAATTTATTTTTTGTCATAGTAACTACTTTGTTAAAGGAGTTTAATTTATTTAACAGCGCAGCTTTCATGTTGCTAAATGCAAAGTTTAGGGTTTTAAACATCCTATTTCTTTGCATAATTTTTGCAGTTCATCGTCCGAACTGTGGCACTAGCAGGGACATAAGAACAAAGTCATAACATTTACCGCAGGGAATAAAGCGCCATAGGTGCAGGGACCGGCGAGCTGTGTGTGTGTGTGAAATTCGAATAATCCGATGATCATATGTTTACCCCTTTAGTGGTGACAGTTTTGTTAGTAGAATTATCGAATTGAGAAATCGATGAATCAACGTCATTGGTCAAGCAACTGAAGTCAACCCATTTGGACATGGATTTATCGTCCACTCATTCCAGTGTGCATATTTGATAAGACAAATAGTTTAACTGCAGGGTAGGATGCTTTGTACGTGTCTTCTGGTACAGGCAGACAGCTGGGTTGTTTGTCCGGAAAGTGACAGCAGCAGGGAGCCCCATTCAATAAGTCAGTTGAAGCCAACGCAAACTGCTCAATTGTGCACGTTATCGTTTCCACACACACACACACACGTGATCATCGACAACTGTCCTAAAAACTTTGCCCTCCCCATTTTGCTACCAGCTGGTTCGGATCAATGGGATCGATTCATTCGGCGAGTAATAATCCGCTGCTCTCCGTAGTAGAATTTACCACCGGGGCAACCCGGAATCCAACACTGTTTTGTTTGCTGCTCCTTGACATTGAATCAATGAACAAACCGGCACCGAAGGAGAACGCATGGTCGTTCACGCTTGGGCACTCGTGGGAAAGAGCGGCACTCAATCGGTGCTCGCATGAGAGATGCACAGTGTGCTGGAGTTTGTATGAGTTTTGACCAATTTTAATACATTAATATGGATGCTTTCCGCTTAATTTCATTTTGAAAATGAAGTATTTTGTTTGGAAACCCAATAAAAATTAGAAAGCGATCGGTTTTCCTTCAATATCTGAACTATTAAGCATCATTATTTTAATAACTGATCCTGCTCCTTTTGCTATCATGATCGCATAAATCGCTTCACTAAGGAATGTACCACGGGATTGGGAGCCGAAGCAGCACGCGAGTTCGACAGCTGTTTCTCGACTCGAGAGACACACAGTGAGAGTGAGAGCTCTCAGACGGACGAGAGTGATTCGAATTTGGTCCGTACTATCACAACCAGCGGCTTGTGCCGTGCTGCCGTCCCACACAGTGATCCAGTTTCGCAACGAACTCGTCCGGTGCTGGAGGTGCACAGTACGTTCGCCGTATTCCGGGCTAGGGCTCGGTGTTGTTGGTGTGACGCGCATTTTTCGACCGTGTGAAGTCAGAAATCGTTGGTGGCGGTCTTCGACGGTGCGTATGCATTCGGTTCAGTGATCCTCTGTACTGGTAACGTGACGTGGTCATAAGCAGTCGATAATCTTGTTGTTTGGAGCCACACGTGCAGTATGAAGTATTTGCGTATAGTTGTAAACGATACATACCTGCGGGAGTGTGTGCGTGTGTGTAGGCTTGCTTATAGAAAATCGTACAATCAATCGATCGAGCGAATTAAATCGTGCAGTACAAACCCAACTCAATTGCAGTTTGTAGTGTTCGACTATATTTTAACCGGAGTGCTATTTTGCAAACGATTTTCCAATTTGTTAGTCAATTGAACTTCAACAGGCCGTTTATCGTTTACGTTTACCGGTTGTTCCCCAGCAATGCTTAAAGACGTGTTAAAAAAACTCGGGTAAAATCCCGAGGGCAGACTGTTTTTCTTCCGCTTCGATGGATGGTGGCCGGTGGGCCCGTATTGTTTGTTCAATCTTTACCCCCATGAGCCTGGGTAGTTTGCTGGTCGGTATTTCCGATTAAATCACTGAAACTGCACATGTGTTTTATGCATTTAAACCGGTCGAGCAGAAAACCGATACAAGAGAAGCAGCGAGAGTGAGAGAAAGTGAGCGAGAGTGAAAGAGAGCGCGATGGATGCTGGTTTTGACAGATCGATCTTCGTACGGTCTTAGTAGGAACCGGTTATCGTGTGTGCATGTGTATGTTAGTATTAGAGTGCAACCAGTGAGTAATGTGAGTGGTGAGATGAGATCTCAAAAACGGCACCGTACACACAACACCAGGCGCACTAGTGACGCAGAGTCTGGGAATGTGAGAAGTTCTGATTAAGTTTCCGTGAATGGAAAATGTATTTTACGTTTTTCGTCTTTTTTCTTGTGTCGTGTGTGTGTGTGTGTACTTCTGTAGCAACTGCTGTGTGTGTTGTATACATTTTGCTTTTCACTGTCCATGCACGGGTAGTAGCAGCAGCAGCAGCAGCAGTGCAATGTCTGAAGATAAATCGTTCATCCCGTGTGCTTCAAACTTGTTTCCACTTTCATCTTGAGAGTTGTTTGGGATGGTGTACGTGTGTTCCTGCCCCAAGAACCGGCCGGTGAAGAAAATGAACGGAAATTATTGCTTCAGCTAAAGTGTGATCCTTCCCGAGCCGGGCGCGCGCGTGAGAATTATTCGTCCGGGTCTGCAATACATATACTTTTTTTCCCTTCATCCCAACTCGTGCCGAGCTTATGACAGCATCAAGCAGAAAAATTGTGCGAAAAGTTATAGCGTGTCTTTTAGAAAACCCAAAAAAAAAAAGAAGAAAAAAAACTGCGCGGGGAAAGATGAACTGAAAAAGTAGAATGAAATGAGAAACAAGATTGCGATTTGCCGTTTGGTGGATGTTTTTTTTTCTGTTTGTTTGTGTTGATATCCTGTTGCTCTTTCTACTCGTTGCTGCTGCTACACTTTCGGGAAATGGAGAAAGTCTGCTATTCTGCGAATGCTAGTCCTTCTATTCTGTACTTTAGTGAACAGAGAAAAGCAAAGAAAAAACACCGATTTAGTGCCCGTTTTAAATGAAAAAAAGGGGGGGAAAGGAAGCGAAATTCGCTCAGTACAAACTGAAAAACATTGAACGGGCTTTATGTGCTACAAAAAAGTTGTCTGCTTTCTTTATTTGGCTACGGTGTGATAGCATCATCAGCAACTTGATGATAGCCACAGTTGACCGTAACACACAATGGTAAACGCAATTGAAAATGGGCAACAAAGCGTGAGCATAAAATGTCGCCTGTTTTTATTTTTTTTCGGTGGGAGGATTGCATGGAAAAATCATTTAGGAAGTCGGTTAGCAAATGTCACGTGGGGAAAAAAAGAATAGAAAAAACGAAGGAGATGATAAAAATGAATTCAAACGGTACCTAAAACTGACCATAAATACTACTCAATTAGAGGTTTTTATCGTCCGCATTTCGCGTTTTTTCAATTTGATCAGAATTTATTTCGTTTTTTAGGTTTTGTGTGAGAAATATGGCGATTTGCGTCAGCACAGATAATGTGGCGGACACTTTAGCAAAACGAAAATTACCAGGAGTAGCAACTAGAAGTAGGGACAGCGGGAAAAACTAATGATTAAATAGTAGCAGTTTTAATGGCGACTGTGTAGAACCATTGGGGTTTAAATAATGCAAACGTCCAGCAAAACAATTGTTGCTTTTGATGCAATTCCCCTACTCCTACTCCTAAGAGAATCGCTTATAGTTATGTATTAAATTATTTTGTGCAGTAAAGGTGAATAAGTGAGACCGAGTGGCTGTACTTAAGTAACTAATTCCGGCAACAACAGTAGTATATATAGTGCTGACACAGTGCACATAGAGTGAGTCTTGAGGATGAATAATTGTTTGTAGCAGCCTGTGTTTAAATCTGCACCGCGAGTTCAGTGTTGGAGATAAATAAATGTCAAAAGTGACAGGTCGATCGATCGAACTGTCAAAAGCAAGTGCGGTTGCACTTAGTGAAGTGGAGGAGATTTAAAAAAAAGAGGAAGCAGTGAGCCTATTCGAGTGATAAATACGATGTGTTCAGAAAGGTGGTGGTCGGTGGTGTTGCGGTTGTGAAGCGTTTTGAAGAGAATTTAAACCCATCATCGCGCCCCATTAATCCGTTTATAAGCAGGTGTGTATGTGTGCGAGCCTAGATCACGTATGTCATCAAATCAGTATGCTACTGGTGAGTGTGTGTCTGTGTGAGGTTTATTTGTGAGGTTAATTGTGTAGAAAAGAAGTAAACCGAAAAACCCTCGTACTGAAACACCGCGCCTGTCGCTGCTGATGGCGAAAAGCTAAACCTTCAGAACGTCGTGCCGGATTAGTTCCATGGTTGGCAATGGTTTAAGCGGAAAAGCGGGCAACTCAGTAATCGATTGGTGCGAACAATAGAGCCAGATATAACGGATGTAACGGAAGTACCGGCAAACGGACTGTGCCGAGCGGTCAACATCAGAATCGCGAAGATAGGAGGAAAAAAAAAACGGAAACCCGGTAACGACTGTCGATTTCAGCGCTGTGTCTGGTGCCTGGTGCTGGAAGGAAATTTATAGCCATTGTAAGCGTATTGTCCGAGCGATAAAGTCCAACGTCCTGGTCGAAGTTTGGTGTTGCAAAAAAAAAACAATCCATACAGGTAAGTCTACAATATCAACAATACAAAAGAAGAAAAAATATAAAGAGTTTCACCTGAAATGAATTGCAGGAAAAGTTTTGAAGCAAGGCAATAAACATGATTAATTAACATTGCACCTTAAAAACAATCGAACGAAGAAAAGAGTTTAATCCGAGCGCTTATTGCACCACCACAACCACAAAACACTAAACTACACTGTCCCTGTCCCGTTGGTGGCAAAGTTCTCGAACGTCCAGCGTGATTGGCATTATTGATTTATGCTTCCTATTGCTACTCTTCTCCTTCCGGCGCTAGCCGGTGACTGTTAACCGCGGTCAAGATATCGGTTTACTTCTTGGCAGAAGTTAGACATGCTGTTGCTGTTGTTGTTATTGTTGCTGGTGCTAGTCAATACAGCCCGGAAGCACCCGAGCTCGGTGGTATGGGTTGGCACGACTTCACGACTTCATGGGTGGCGTTCTTTCTTTGTTGCACGGTAGAACCCTTCCTTTGTGGTGGAGTCGAGCTCCCATTCCCATCTCACCGGCTAATCTGTTCATTACGAAGGGTTGTTAAATATGGATAAAGCGACGTGTCATTCAAGCTGGAGCGGGATTGCTTCTGGGAAAACAAATGAGAAATTGTGGCGGTTAATATTATTTCAATCAGTTTGTTGCTTTTGTTTTTCTCAATTAAATAAATGTTTAAGAACTCAAGTTTCAAAACTAGGATCAAAATAGAACGCTTTCAACAACAAAAATACGGCCCCACAGTTACACTTCTCCAATTTTCAACAATGCTGATTACATGGAACCATTTTACCGTACTGCCAATTGGATATGTGCAGGCCCAGTACTCGTTCCATTTCCCGGGGGCTCATTTTCATGCGCTTTCGCCAGATTGCATGCTTGTCCGCATTGGACAAAGAACCATCACGAAGGTCACAGAACGGAAGCAAATCCCACCGGAGATCGGGTAGCAGTTTCGCTTAACCCGGCCCTGGAACCGGGCGCAGTCGATGATATGCGATGGTGCAGCTCAGCTGCTGCAAGCCGTTGTGAGCATTGCCAATGTGCAAGCGTTGCGCCGGGAAAGAGCGTTAGCGATGATTGGGAACATTCGGTGTAAACCTGAGAAGTAAACATGCCAGCCACATGCCCAAGGGAAAGTTGCTTGTTGCTACTATTGAATGAATTTTGATGGAAATTTTCCAGTAGCGTTACGTTTGTATGTATATCGTTACCAGGAGCGGGCAAGTTCATGCGAGAATTGAGCTGGAAAACAAAAGGGGAAAATTGCTTTAGTTTAGCTTAACTTACAGGGAAATGCATTCCTTTTTCCTTTACTATGTAACCAAAGAAGGTAGGAAGTAACAGTAGGAAAAATGCTAGAATTCATTCGTTAAATGAGTAATTATTTAAAAGCATTCTTACCCATATTATTAGAGAAAATCCGCAAAAAATCAATTCACACAAAGCGTGTCTATAAATATCCATCCATCCGACAGTTAACTCGCTGGATGATGTTTTATGTAAAATTTATCTTCTCGTCTTCATTTTATGCGGACCTCCTGCGAGGGGCGTTCAGGAAGCAAACAACGCCCAAGTCGTAAAGAAGAAATAATCGTAAAAATCAAACCTACTTAGCGTGATTTTATGGCGGGAAAACGAACGAAAGAAGGGGAGTTTTCGTACGTAGATTGTGAGATTTTCTCACCTTGTTTTTTTTTTTTGCTTCAACCTCCCCAGTTGGAGAGCCACTAAAACTGCTACTGGTTTGGGACAAGTGGCAATGAGGCATCAATCGCCGATGGTTCGGTGAAAACTCGTAAAACTCGTACACGGTTTGATCGTTGATCTCGTTAGGATTATTAACGGCTTTGTTGGTGAATTTCTTGATCGATTCTTCATAACATTTGGGGTGAGATTTTATGTTTTGCTAATATGTTTCATAATAATCGATGTGAAAAATCGACTTTTATTAGATGAAATTTCGTTCATGAATAAAAGGTACAGCTTGTTTTTATTTCCCTTTAAAGTGTTCGTTGGATGAAGAGGAATAAATGGGTTGATTTAGTAAATTTGCAATTTGTCTTTATGGGGACGAGCTATCGAAGATGAAGTTATTTTTGAGACAATTTCACCAACATGTTGGGCGGGAAAGGCTTTCGAGTTAAAGTGAAATTTTATGGTTTAGCAATAACTTTGCCATCAAAAGCTACGTTCGATGATGGAATCTGGTATTGACTGCTGAATAATGATGAAGCTGATTTTAATGTATTTTTTTGGGGAGCTTTAATAGAATTTAACTCCCAGCAATCAGGCATCAGAATGATTAAATTTATCAATTTAGTCCACACCAAGTGTGAAAGGATAGGCAAGATAGAAACATGCAATATATCGAAAAGAATGAGCAAAAAATAATAAAGGGATGGTGTCAAGAACAGGATTAAAATAAATTCTTCAAAAAACAAATAAAAATGCAATTTTATAATATCAGTTTTCTAAGAATAGCCGATTGATTTAATAGCCATACAAAGAGAAGCCCTACAACCTACAAAACATCGACGACATCGCAATGATGAATGGTACTAAGTGGAGTTTTATCCATTATCTTCAAAGCCCATTCTTACCTCGGCCCACGTGCCCTCCGAAGGGCAGGCAGACGATCAGCAAAAGCCATCCAAAGCCGTGCTTACACCGATGGTCACGATCTTTCGATGGCCAATCGTAAATTAATTGATTACGGCCACCATTGTCGTCGTGCAGCGAATAGGGGGGTTGTCCGTACAGTGCGGGAGTCCTGACTGCTGCTGCCACTAATGTCCTGAGCATTTATTTGCCGGTTGCTCGGCAAATCGTGCTGGTGAGCCTTCGAAAGGCTGTCATTCATTTTCATCATCCCGATGGTCGAGAGGTGTTGCTGCCGGCAATTGCAACCTCTCGCTCTCCGTGTGGGCGGTGTCATTCCAGCAGGCACTAATTTGTGTGCCATTAAAAGGACGAGCATGAGCCGAGAGTAGAATTATAAAAAAAAGAAAGGATGTTGAGTGACTTCGTCGTGGTGGAGAAAAGTACTCAGGACTAACCGGACGATTGATGATTATTGCTTACTGCATTGGGGGTTTAGTTTTAGTTTCTTTTGCGTTTTTCTATCGGGGTTTTTCTTCGATTACAAATAATAAAGTGTGCGTTGTCATAATCGCAAACAAAAGCTGGCCTTATCACGCCAACATGATGTCGTTTTAGTCTCATCTAATCAATAACCACTTCAGAAAGGCGTAAGAAAGCAACGACACAAATGTAAATAAGTAATGACAGTTTGATGAATTCCGAATTTAAAGTACATTTGTCGTCGCTCAAATCCAAAGAAAATAATTATTTTTTGTTCGCTGTGAAACTGATTTTCCACTCGTTAATAAGTCTGCATAATGTGGAAATGATGTGGTTGCAGTTTTAGCTAGCCAAAGCCATGGTCGGCTGCTGCTGATTGGAATAATATTATCGTCATTTTCGTCATCCTGTAACGAGTCGCTGTTAAGCTGGTTCGATAATGACGTTCGGCAGCGCAGACAGACAGACAGAGCCGTGGATGGGACACTTTCGTTGGAGCTTCGTTGACATGGGAGTGGAGAAAATTAGAATATCATTATCATGTTCCGTGGAATTTGCGAGCGAACAAACTGTTTGTTTTTACTTCGAAAGCATCGCCACATCGGACAGGCGAACTAAAACCAACGTATCAACGGAAATGGCTCTACGATGTTGAAAGTTTGTGGCAACGTAGGAAGCAAAAAAAAAAAAGGAAATATTTTATTATGCTACATTGGTTATCGAATGCTTCATTTGCATTATTGTTGTAATGTCAATTTGTTTCCCACGTGGTTGGATTTGGAAAACAAATTGTTGGCACAATTATTTCCCACTCCGTTCGTGCTTGTTCCATTACATATACTTAGCCAGAACACATGTTCCGTTTTCTAGTTTTGTGAATATATTAATTGATATTAAATCATGAATCTGCTCATGTATGGCGCTGTGTAGAAATTGTTTTATGTTAAATCCACCCCTGCGCTGCTCGTCACGATGCGTGAAATTAAACTCGGTCATAAAATTAGAGGATGGTAAGATGTTTTGGAATTTTAGCTTTTGGCGGTTTGATTCGTTCGAACTGTTTTTAGAAATCGTAGTAGAATTAACATGCTCTGCCGAAGGGCTTTAGTGGCGTTAGGAGCGAAGGGTAAAATTTGAAGTATTCCGACTTGTAGGATTTCCCTTAGAGTGCTGCACCTGTTCGAAACGGTTTAAATTCCAACGGAATGAAGCAAATAAAGGGAACACGGTGGTACTACTCCTGCTTATCAGAATACCAAAAGCAGCTCACGTGAAGCGTGTATTAATCGATATAATTTCAGGCTTACATTGTTTTATAGTAATGAATAACATTCACAGTGATATATTCCACCTTTGTGTCACATGAAACCGGTTTTCTGTGAGTGAACAAATTCCGGTGGATTATCATGTTACCCCTCAGAATCGGCCGACCGCTTATCGTTAGTTCACCAACAGCGGGGCAAGATAATGTGTATTTATTTAGTATCAAACATATGTTTTGCACGAGAGTTTGTATGAGCCGATAGATAAGCCGTTTATATTGAACATTTTCCCCTTTTGATGAATGAATTTAGGTGGATAGGGTTGGAGTACCATCCAAAATCCAAGCCTCAGTACGTTGTCTCCATGGTTCGGGAAGGATTATACGAGAAGAAATGCTTTCTCGGTGCGGAAAAGGCGCTGCTCGGTTTTATTTAATCTTTTTTTCTAAACTTATTGTAAAAATTGACGTTCTGAAGAAACAAGGATGCAAATATAGTCAGGATCACTGAGCTCCAATGTTCGATTACTAATGTGAATCATTTCCGATTCCTGCATTCCTACATACAGTTGACTGTTGTCCGACAAACTTCTTCCTATGAGAAATACGATTCAACAAGTATGATCAGCGCCAGATGAATAAATTCTACTTATTGTGTTGAAGTGAATGCTTCCTTTTAAAATGTCCAATGAAAAGTTATCTCCCGGATGTCTTTCACTCCATTCATCGGACTGGTTGGACAGTATTTAAGCCTGCTTGGAACTGTGTACCTCGAACAGGATTATAGACATACGCAAGCACGATCGTAAAATCACGTAGAATTGCTGTATTAATCCAACCGGTTCTATTATACATTTACGGTAAATGTTGTCATCATGGGCATGGTCCTGGTAATTTCCCATGTGGATATGATACTGGGCGAGAGTTTGCAAGGCATTTAATAGCATCCATCTGCACCCTCGCCCGGGTTGAATTGTTCAATTAGGCAAAAGTGAGTGCCTCTCGATAATGAAACTGGATCCAATGACATTTCGAGCTGGCTATTGCGAAACCGTACCTGAAACGTCACCACTACCGAGCATGGTCGTTTCAGCGACGTTTTCAGCTCTCACACCTATACCTCCATACGTGACCGGGATGCATATGCTGGCACGGTGCACATTTCTGGGAAGCTTCGCAGTCGCATAAAGTTCTATTACTTGCACCAAGCGCTGCACGTTGCCGGTGGTATTGTGTGTGTGTGTTTTTTTTGTTGTTGTTTCGAGCATATCTCTGTGAGGGTACCGAAAGGTGGCTCTATTGAATGGGCGGTAAATATTGATCTTTTCTAACGGTAAGGCATATTTGGAAGTAGTGGTGAACAGGTGAGAAGAACCTGTGGGCCAATGAATTGCATCATCTGGTGAGTAATTGATTTACCATTTAGTCAGTCAGGTACACGTCACTCACCTACACATGCGGGCATCTCATCAGATGCAGGAGCGTGAAGAATTGCTGGTGATGATGACGCTGTCAGATGTAGCATTGATTGTTCTGTCTGTCCTGCTGAAGTTTGTTTCCTTGATTGAGAGCTATAAATTGATTGTGTTAGAGCTGCAACAGATTTTATTGATAGTAAATGCAACAAGAGCTGTACGAAATTATTTCTACTGTTTGTTGACTTGATTGCATGCAAAAATAAATTAGAATAAAATACTTTCCTTTATAGTAGTGATTCAGTAAAAAATATTCTGCAATTCATGATCATAGTTTGTACTGGTGGTTATCTATTGAAACAGATTGATTTCGGTTGGTCCATTTACCGATTAATAAGCTTTACTTTATATTGTGTATTTTTTTTCTATGTCTCAATGTTCTTCCACATACGTCGATGACGGCAATGACGAACTAATTGCTACGTCATGAAAAAAAATCCCTCTGTCATCATCATAAACAATCCGGTTTCTGCTTGCTGGATGCGTTTGGTGAAGCAAACCGGTGCGAAATAAAATAAAACAGACAACAAAACACACACACACACACACACACACACACACTACCCTGCATACATGTGAAAAACGCAAAACTGGACCACCAGGTTTATAAATAAACGAAAACAAACGATTTATTTGCACAGCGTCCATCGTTAGTACCCCGGATCGCCAGTGGTCGTACCGCATTCATGCTTGGCGTGCCTACGAGTGTCTACATTTTTATCCACAATTCATTAGTGTACGCCTGTTAAGCGCCGGTCAGCGATATTCATCGCCCGTTCGCGGCAGGGGTATTTAATATGCCAGTGATGAAGCGTTTGCGATTGAATGTATTTATTTTCCAACCCCTGGTGCGCGGTGGGGATGTGGTTCTGTGTGATGATGTATTTCCAGTCTATTAATTTATCATACGCGACGGGAAGGGAGTGTAAAAAATGAAAAATGTACCGAAAAAACATTTCGATGCTGTTGTTATTGCACCATTGACCGGTGAATTTCAGTACGGTCATTAGTGTGTGCGTGTGCGGTTGGCAGGAAATCCGTTTCCAAATTGACTTCGGTCGGTAATGGGGTCCGGGTACGATGTTCACTCTTCTCTGGAAAAGTGTAAACTGAGTGGGCCGTGAGAGCAGAACGAGAGAACGGATGGGGCAATCGAAAGATTGAAGTTGTGTTTAACGATCGGAAATTATCGGCCTGTGAGCGGGGGTTTGTAGTTGCTGTTAATGGACCATAAATACGCTCATCGCTTTGCAAACATGCGATTCTTTTTGAAATGAGTGATGCATGAGGTGCTCTTGTTCTGGCGCTGCTTTTGTTATAATTTTGAAGTGAACAACTGGGCGCCTCCATGAGCGCGTAGCAGTAGATGATCGCATTCGATCGAGTGTCCAGAAATTTTTTTTTACAAAGTTCATCAACATGTTTGAAGAAGGGAATTTATTTTTGAATAAGTTGAAATGGCTTTAGAGTTTCCGAAGTAAGGTATTCATGCTAGTTTGGAATGAAAATCCCTTTTTTAAACTGAATCACTGGGCGCCTCCATAATCCACAATTAATATAGGCATTGAAGATCAGGATTCGTTAAACAATCAATCGCTCCAATTGGTATATGCAAGCAGTAGAATAAAATTTAATAATTTGAGTTGCATATTTTTCGAAAATTCGAGAATTTTCAAAAATTCTACACTATAAAAAATGCTATAATTTTGAAGTGAACTGGCCGTCTACATAATCATCATCTAATTATTAATTGCATGATGATAATGGGTAGACAGGGCTGTGAAGACATGGTACAGTAATTAATCTAGCTCAACACGAATGAAGGTAAAGGGCTATAAGTGTTACGGTATTGAAAATTAGCTGTGTTGTGCCTGATAATAGATTTTATTGCTTATCCGCTTTGCGGAATGAGGCTCTGGGTAAACTGAAAATTTTTTAGCTCTAAACTTTTCTCCCGGTACAACTTTGGTACTTGGTTTTATTATTTTTAGAACCAGTAACAACAGAACAGAATGAAAACGAGGGCGATAGCTCCCAGACACTAAGCCGATTCTTGTTTAAAAAAAAAACCGGTAATATGCGAAGGAAGCAGCAAAAAGTGAAAACTTTATCCCACCACAGGATGAGTATTCTCTCGACCCAAACTCACACGTATTGTGACTACGAACCGTGCAAGTTGTCCGTCCGGGGAAGCTATTTGTTAACGTTCGGGTCCATTAAGGTCCTTTTTGGGACAGAGACCACCGGTTGCGTTCCATGTTTTTTTTTTTTTAATTCTGGGCGTATCCTTCTTGCGCGAAAGTTAGACACGGACGGAAAGCACACATACCCAATGCTGGGAAAATTAAGCCACCGTTCCGATCTTTCCATGCCATCACCGTCACCGTCGATGAGGTACAAATTTAATTTACTTTACGGTGTCAGGGATAGCACGCAGTGTCCTTGCAGTAGATTGTGAGTGAGAGAAAAAGGCAAAAAGGTGAATGGAAATTTTTGGTCCAAACTTCTCTTGACACCATTTTTCGAAAATATTATGCCCCTAGCTGTGGTAAAGTTTTAATTTGAAGAGTTGGAAACTCGACGCTCATGACATGATGCCAAAGTTGTGTTACATAAAGCGTGCAGTTTTGAGAAGGATTGGAAAATGATTAGGGCGAGTTTTTGCGTTCAATTCCTTTCACTATAACACTAATGGAAGATTATCATCTGTGGCAGATTGGGAGAAATTGGTGTGATACATTACGGATGCTCTTTAATGTCCTAAATTGTATTAAAAGGCCGCTGGTTATCACTGTCGTCAGTGTTAGGACTATGATATAAAAAAATATGTTGATTACAAAGTTATGGCTTGTAAGTAAACCAGGTGCCGAGTTTCCAACACGATCAACATTGATCGTTTCCGGTTCGTTTGCTGTTACGACAGCAAGAATCAATGTAGAGGATGTAACAGAAAGCACGTTTCCGACATTCTTCACTATCCGTAACCGTGCCGGGACGGGAGGACAAAACCACCTGTCACCATATTAATGAAGGAATGAGGGAGCACACTGTACATACTGCACAAGGATCGGAAAGCAGCTAAAACTGCTAAAACTCCACCGGGTCGTGACAACGATACTGATGCTACTGTAAAAACCGGTGTGAAGACCCGAATCTCGGAAGCGTTTGCTGGTTGGCACTACACGGAAAGTTTTCACCGTTACACGGCCCAACATCATAAATTGTAAAATCGATAATCATTGCCAGCAGCGGGGACACAAACACGCTCCACCATACACAAGATGGTACTTTTGTAAAGGTTGTAAGGTGTCGTGGGACGGGTTCTTTGTGGTTATCTTTTCACTTTTCACCCGCCGCCGGTTGTCCTGACCCACGCCTCGAAGGTGGCGATTCGGTTGCCCAACAGGCACAACTCGCGGTAAGTCCTTTTGTGGTTGGCAATCTTTCTTGCCAGAAGGAGTGCACTACAACACACTTTACACGCGTGAAGGGTATCTAGCAGTGTGCTATGTTGATCTTTTAAATAAGGAAAGAGGGAGATTGAGAAAGGCTGAAGGGCGAAGGATTTTAGCATATTATCTGACACAAGTTGTTTTATGAAAGCAACTGCTGGAACCCGTGTGGAAGAAGCAACAGGCACGGCTTCACGGTGTAAGTGAGTGCTCTCGGAAGCATCTTTCGGGAACCCTCAGCCTATCACTGGCCACGGAAAGCACAATCGACCGCGTAAAGGAAAGTGAGAAACAGAAGGAAATGAGCGGAACTAGAAACAGCGATCTCAACTTCCTTGGCACATATACGTACGTAAGAGTAAGTCGGTGTTGGCAACCACCAGTTGACATGATGCGAAAATGAAGGAGAATGGGAGAGTTTTGCAGCAGCAAATTGTTGCTTTCTTGTTGGTCACGTACAGTTTGAGCAAGAGGATATAATGTTTTTATAGGATTGGTGTGGTTCCGATTTTTTACCCAATATCAACACAGGGCAAAGATCTTTGAAACCCACCGGAAAGTATACGAAACTCGAAAGTTCTTCACATATAGCGCTGGTGTATGTGAGTTTTTTTTCTGTCAAGAATATTCGGAGCAAACTTCCAAACATACGGATGTCCTGCGAGAATTTCATCTAATCGTGCGATTAACCGTTTTTTGGGAGAAAAAGTCCACCTGGATTGGTCGAGCAACGATATGGGGACTACTTTGAAAGCGAGAACAGAATAGGTGAATTGTATGGGGAAGAAGGATCAAGTAAACGTCCATGGAACGTATGAATCCTTAGATAGTGGTTTGTTGGCTTTGTGAACTTTGAGGTTCTTGAGGTCGAGCCTTTGAGACGAAGTTTTAGGATTGGTTTCTAGTGAACACATACGGGTTAATTTTAGGTGCTGATGCCGATGACTATCAAAGTGGAAATGGAGGGTTAAAAAACGTTGGAAATATGATTAGATTAAGCAAATTCAGTCTCATATGAGAAACAGTAAGGTGGTGTAAGGCGCTTTTATTATAAGATTAAACCAAAAATAGTATATAAAGGAAAGCAAGAGAAATGTAAAAATAAAACAAAATAAATTATTAAGTAGTTGCTCAAGCAAACGACATCAAGCAAAGCTATCAAAAGCAAAGCAGAGCAAATCGGAAATTAAAACCAAACGCTCAGTACTACTCGGCGCACAATAAATACTTGATGAAACTCGTTACTTGCGCAAACAATGGCTCACAAGTATTATTTTTAGCGACACAGCTGCATTTTAGAATGGGACGGAAAAACCGTGAAAACCACTTTAAAATCTCGTCCGGGTAAGCCCAATGCCATGATATGGCCCGTTTCCATTTCATTTGAAGCACATTTCTCCGTACGTACGGTCAGGCTGTGTTGTGTGAAATTTTTAATGAAATGATACACACACACACACACACACACACACACACACACACACACGGTGAAGCCACGAAAAGCGATGAGCACTTTAGTGCTTTTTTTGGTTGCGTTGTTACGTTGCCATTGTTTTGTTGCCAGTACATGTAACCCTCATTTTGGGTAGGTTTCACATCGCACCAACGGCACATCAGGCTGAACAGAAAGTAAAACACAAAAAAAGGTGCTGACAGTGGATGAAGTGATCGTAACAATTTCTGAGCCGATTTTCCGATTTATCCTAAACATTTTATTTTGTGTATGTGTTGCCCATTCCCCACGGTTCGTGTGTGTACCACATTTATGTGACGAGCTCGGTACGAATAGCTGGCAGAGCCAATAATGGGCGATCCAACCACATATGGCAGCCAGTGGAATGCGACAGCTCAGCAGGACACCCAGGTGGTGGCGTGTGCTGAAGCTCATGGCAACATATGAATATTTTATTTATGCAATGTGTATGTACGTTGATTTTGGGTTGTTCGCTGATTTTTTTTTGGTCGAAGGTTGGTAAATTGAATTTAAAATTACTCTTTTGGCGCCCTTCAAAAATACGATTTTGTTGAAAGGTTAGGTTCGAAGCAAAAAGTAAAATAAAAAGGAAACTTGCAGGACAAAAAGGACGTTGGTCTGGTAACTATTTTCGCACATGTTCTGGAGCGTGATCGGTTCATTGATTGTAGAATATTACGTTAGTAGTTTATAAAGAATTGAAGCCCTTGGTTTATGTCGCCACCGCAAAAAACATTATAAAAAAATGCGATCAAGCGAGCGGCAGATTGAAGTGTAGAATTGCTGACCGCGAACGGTCAGCAATAAAGACAAAGTAATATGTTGCTAGGCACCCAAAAGTACGGGTAAATTGCTGCCTTCAATTTGGTGAGCAGTTTTTAAAGATAGACAAATGCGACGAAAGGTAGGCGCGACAATAGGAAATAAGAAACTCATATGTAAAACTGCTGACCACGATCGGTCAGCAATAATTAGGTATAAAACGGATACGCTATGAAATAAAGAGAGGCATTTTTCAACCCAAACGAAACGAGTCAAAACTTATTGCTCTCTAGTCGGCGTGACCTGCGCCTGTCTAGAGAAAAGCGCCGCGAGGTTAGCTTCGCGCACGCAACAGTTTATTTGCTATTCGACAGTTAGTTTAATTTGTAATTTTATGAACTCTAAAATCTGACGGTCGAATGATTGGAAATTAGCTAAACAAGCTGGCTTTTTATTAAACACCCGTGCCAGCCTAGCCAACCAACCAGACCAGACGTTTAAAAATAATGTTTGTTTTGATAGATGGATTATCTGCGTATGAAACATTCACAGCTGTGGTGGGTGTGTGTGATTCAATTTTTATTTTTAAGCTAGGCTGACAGTAGATATTTTATGACCACACAAAAAGATGCAGAACAGATGGTCCAGGGAAAAATCCGTTAAAGTTCGCCTGGCCCCATGGTACAGTTTTAAAGACAGTGGTTAATTGTGTAATCCGTACAGAGCCACAGCCAAGGTTGAACAAAGTTGTATCAATTTCGATATTTCTTCCAAAGTACTTGCTAGTTGGAGTTTGAGGACCTTTTTTTCTCCATGCCTTAGATTGCTACTTTGTGTGGGCTGTGGAGTAAAAGTTTTTCTATTCAAGCGAAACCATTGCTGTACGCTCTGAGTCTTTGTTTCTTGTTGTAATGGTCTCCAACATAAAGTTGAAGCACCGGAACAAGTTGCTCGGCGAATGCAGAAAAGTTGTGCAACGATTGGATTTAGATAACAACGGTTTCAGGGAAACCACAGCATCGTTAGCCAGCCTTAAAGTGGTGAGTAAGAAATTAATTTAAAAGCAGAATGCTTTGGGAAACTTGGGATAAAAAGAGGTAAAAAAAGTTGCCTTAGGTATGCTCTTTAAAGCGATCATAAAATTCCTCGGCTAAAATGAAAGAAAAATAACGCCTGTGCAACCAGTGTGCACAGCTTAATAAACGTAAAACATGCGGCCCGAATTGGGTCACTACCGACCAATGTTCCGGTCCGAGATTAGAGAGCCGAGAGCCGTGGTGACATTCTTGTTTTATTTTTTTTTCGGGTTGGTTCGGATTTTATAGACAATTTTTTCCTGCCCCGTACGCGCGCTCGATTAAGCAAACTAAATACGGGACTGCATCGAACGAACATGGGCATTGCTGTACCAGTGCATTGCAAAGAATGTTCGGGGCGAAGTTCGCTGGAGTTCGCCTGTCATCGACCGGCGATTGCATTTGCAGCGTGTATGCACCGGAGCGTAATGGGAATGTTCGCTGCATAAAGGAATTTATTGAACCGATAAAAGCAGCGGGCAGAACAGTTTTATTCTAACCTTTTGTGATCGCCTATGTTTACGGCCCTTCGAGCCATGGCTATGGCATCTGTGTGTTTGGAGGGAAGGCTTCCTTATTTTTCAATTAACACTTTATGTCGCTTTTAGTTATTTCACTTGATTCGAATGAATGTTGAATATCTACGCTTTTGTTTCGGATATTATTTACGAGCGACGTACAGCAGCAGTTTGCTGTGCGTTGTGAGTAATTAATTATGATATTTGGTGTTCTTCTTTGAAGTGCAGTAAAAGAAAGCAGCGCTATGAATGTACAAACAGTTCGTAGAATCTTTCATGCGGGCATATTCAGTATAGAAAGGAAAACAAACAAACTTGTTCTTCTTGGAAGTGGTCTAAACATGCTATAAATGAAAGTAAGTACGAAGAATTGGCGAAAACTAAAGAGTACGAACGATGTTGAGAAACATCAAGCTTCTGTTTATTTATTTTTCTCAACTTTTACAGGCTTGTTTGGTAGCTAATCTCGTAATCGTAGAATTGTTGCTGACATGGAAGTTAGATAAATAGGATTCTTTAAGATAATTTTTCTTACTAATGACTCAACATGCTATCATGCTAGCAAAAATAATATTAGCTACGGTACGTTTACACTAACGCTGCATCAGAGATTCGATCTCTGAGGTCTTCTAGAATGTGAGCTGAATCTCTTTGGGCGAGCCAGGGAACGTTTTGCTGTAGACCACCATACCGCGGATGTGTACTCCAACATAGACCGAACTAAGCGGGTGTAAAATGTCTTAATCGAGACCTGATCGTCGAAATCACGCGCTAGGAGTTCCAGCAGGCCTATCAGCTGATTACTCTTGGTAACAACGTGCTCTAGCTGGTCCTCGATGCAGGACTCCAAACCGTTCTTGAATCACCAGGACTGGAATGTACACAGAATGCCCTGTAGATGTGGCTCTTAGTTTCAGATAAATCAATTTGTTCTGTTGAAGCTGAATCCAATGGTAGGACGGTTGTGGTAACATGCTTGAGTTTCTTGAGAACACGAGATTCACAATAATTACTAGTGACTTGGGCGCCATTCTTCACACGACAGAACTGGGGGATCAAATCTCATTCTGTGTAACTACTATCCAACTACATGGTGCCAATAAGTCTCCGTGCTGTTAGATAGCCGACAAGAGTTTTTAAGAATATTTAGAAGAATACTGAAAACCTACTCTGCACTTATTAACAATATTTTTGTAGGATTTTACAATTGTTGCTATAATTATATGCTGTATGAAAAGAATAGAGCTTCTTCAACCTACGAATAGCATATGCGATTGAGCTGATAGGCTGATACGACTCTACAATACAGCTCACACTAGCTCTGATTCGTGAGAGCTCACGAATCAACAGCTTGCGGTAATCAACATGAGCAAGCCCTTCGAAAATCTACCCTTTCAATTGATTGGCCATTTTCCATAATCAAAAGCAGCAAAATATTCCAAATACCTACAACTGTTTCTAGATCAGCGGAATCGAAAGCTCCAATGTGTATGGAAATGATGTACCACTTATGCTTCAATTTAGTCCACCGATTTATTCAAGCCGAAGCTCGTCTAGTGTAATATAACCAACCATACGGAACAGATGAATGTGAACGGTCCAGCTCGCAACTTCCAATTTTGGATGCGTGTCTACAAATGGTTTCATTAACTTTAGTCTAACAAAAAAAAAGAAAACCCCACCAAATTTCCCATTCGGCGTTCGGACTTGAACCATCCGGGTTGTAGGTTACGTTGTGGCGAATAAGCAGGGTAGTTATGAAAAATTTATCCAAAATTCAAATTGTGTTCCACAGACACACACGCGCGGTTGGCGCTCAGAGATACAGAGTGTCCGTGTTCGTGTTTGTAGACTGGGCACTAGATGATTCCGAACCCACCATCACCACGGTTGTTGCTGTTAGCCGTTGTTACATATGTCTCAATTTTCCATTTCGGTTTATCACCTCCGTGTCGGCTGTTTTTCGTCGTACAACTGGCGGACTCACGAGTGTGTGTGTCCGTGTGTTCTGTTTTATTTATTTTCCGGCGCAACAGTTTGGTCGTTTGACGTCGCAGCTGGGAGAAATGGTTGGCTGTTATGTCATGAGAAAGTGAAGAAACATGAAGAAGTTGAAAACAATCGGAAAAAAAACTCTAGTGCCAAAATATGGAAAGCATGTGTACCATCAAATTTTCACACAAGACTCACCGGTGGAACGTTTGTTTTATTTCACCGTGCACCACTTATTTCCATTTTTTTCTCTATTGGTGAGGGGGGTGTAGTGCAGACGAAGCACCATCGTGCACTGTCCAATGGTTCTTCAGCGCGAGAGTTGCACAATGTTTTCGGGCAGGATTTTCCTGTTGACGTATGTTGAGTCATGTCATTTTGTGAGCTTTCTGGCTAGCGCTCGGTGGCTCACTTTTGGTGAATAATATTGTTCCTCGGTGTAGCTAGCCGTCGCACGTCCATTCGTGCCATGATTTAAGTACTACAGCTCGTATGCTAGCCATCGTCTTTTTGTTGTTTTGTGGCTATGCATTTGCCGGTCGGTTTTAAAATGGCGCACCCATAGGTGTGTGTGTACTTGTTGTTTTCGCCCCATCAATGTTCGCGAAAGCGAGAAATGGAGTTTTCTAATTCAATTTTCCGTTCCGTGTTTTCGCTCGCTCGCTCTCGAAAAAGAAGGCTTAGAATTATGTTTATCTTTCGGCTTACGGGGCACACGGCGTAGATGCGTTTTACCTTTTTTTTTAATATTTAGCGGCCGCTAAACTTGCGAATACGAAGCACAGGTAGGCTTCGGGTGACCAGTACCTAGGTTACAGAAAGCGAAAAAACCCACATCAATCGCTGACGGATTTTCTTGCACTTTTTGTTGTTGTTGGTCCGTATGCAAATATTTGCGCTTAACAGCGTACCGGGAAATGCATGCACACACATACATGCGCGCGTAATGGAGATTCTACGATATGTTAGGAAAAGCATCACACCGTTACTCAATTATGCTGACGAAGAGCTTAAAGCTTTCCCTGGGTCTACATCGCGGGATGGATTTCTTTTTGTGGAAAATAAAACAAAATTTGAACACCAAATTTGAAGGAGTGCTGCTTTTTTGTTGCTTTATGCTCCTTTCCTACGGGGCGGATTCTACGTAGGTAAAGATCTTTTTTTCCCCCTGCCGTAAAGCAGAGGCGCGTGTCAACACTGAAACCCCCTCGGAGAAGCAAACGGGTTGAGCGAGTTATCGCGAGACATATTATTCGCGTTATGGATAGGACAGACGGACCATTACCCTGGAGCGTGAAAAGGATTTTGCTTTTATGTTGTTGATATCGTATTTCATCACCACCGCTAGGCAAGGGAAAAGGAAAGGCAAAAAGAAAACCTCGATTTTTTGGGCAAGAAAATGTGACGCACAAAGCAAGTGTAAACAAAACATGGGGTTTAAGATGCAGCAATTGTAAAAGGTTCTTGAAATAATATATTATAATATTTTCAGCAGTGCGGTGCTTATTCTGGAAGAAGAAAGGTCGTGGCTTATCCAAGAGCTGATTGATTCTAATAAACAGATACAACCTTTATCATTCTGCTTACGATAACATATTAACGAGATACAATTCCCATACGCATCGTGAAATAATTCAATGAAATGATAATGCAATCGATAGCGTCGAGTCACTCCACTCGAAGGCACTTACGTGCGTCACACCTCGAACGAAAATTTACACACGCACATTATTTTGCTCACTACAACAAGCCGCCCATAAAGAAGCATTCCCATTTTCACACCTTCTCACACACTAGTCCGCAGCAACTACAGTTTACGATAACTAATTCAAATCATTGCAATCCCAGGATGTTACGCCGCGGGGTTAAAGAAATAGATTGCGTTTTCGGTCGCTCGTTGTAGCAGCATAGCGAGGCATTGTGTACCCGTTCGAAGCACAAGAATAGTGCAAAGCGAGAGAATGATGTTTTCTTGAGGGCCAAACCTCATCTCTTGGCAATGGCATTAAACATGGTCGTAAAGTAAATAAACTCGAATCGCAAAAGGTGTCTCATCACTGGCAAGACAACACGGACAACCGGTTTGTCGGTGTCCTGATGCGGCACGCTGGATGACATAGCTCACCAGCTCACAAAGCACTACAAAAAAGGGGGAAAACGAAGGGCATATCGGTTTTAGTTTTCGATTAAAGGTTTTACTATGTCCCGGCGGTAGTCCGGTGGTGATGGTGACCAGTTTTATCGAACCGGTTTTCGCTTCAGTGGCGAAAGATTCCATTACATGGTCGATAAAATGATTGGATCGCTGTTGTCGTCCTCTGCAGTGGCTGGGGAAATTGCGGTAGGAAGTCAGCACGAGGGGAGGTGGTGAATGTACATAAATATCAGTGAAAGTGATCACAGGGCCAGAAGAAAGTCAATTTGGATTGGGTATCATGTGGCGGGTGGATTTTGTGAGTGTATGGCATGATCGCTAACGGTTGAGTTTTACTGCGGTGCGTTACGATGGAGAGCAACAAATAACAAAAATGAAGGAACACTAGTTAACGTGTGAGTGCGTTTGTAAAGGTTTAGATGGTGAGGAAACTTTACTTGCCATATTGGGTTACTATACCACACTAATTTTATCGAGGCGATCAATCGGAAACCGGTCAGCGATCGACGAAAATTATCTTTGAAGTAAGCTTTTTTGAGCATTTGAACCAATCTGTTATGGAATCTTATCAATTCAACGTCCTCAATCAATTCAGATGTATTAGCACGGTCACATCCTACTTAAAACCAGCATACTCAAGAAATGTTGTCTAACCATTGGTGTGATCCGGGTGTGATTAAATAACAATTAAATAATTGAATAAAAAAACACTTAACAAAAATTAAATGCCCCCATCTTTCTTTGCTCGCGGCGCCATTTTCTATTCTCTCCTAAAAGCAAATTTTTCATCCGATGGTTTTAAGCGTACCAAACGAGCGCAAATGAGCGCAACAATAAATTATTCTTAATCTGCGTTGTTTGCTGACCGTTTGAACCTGCCTGGCAGATTGTTTGAACTTAACTTGAAACCTGCCCGCAAAAGTATGGCAAATCTTCTACCACCGTCGAGACAGGCGTCTGGGTTAAGCGAGCTTTGCTCTTCTTTTGCTCATTTTACTTCCCATTAATCATTTCGCCCGTCCCGACCTGAACGTGCAGAGTAAAAATATGGTTGGTTGGCGCTTTCTTTTCGTTTCACTGTTTCGTTCACCGGATTCCGACAAGTGTGTCACAAAGAGATTTTGTGCCTGCGCTCTGCACTTCGATTCAAAGCACTTCAAAACACTGATCGCTACCGGCAGCCGCTACCGGAAAGCTACTTCTTCGGTAGATAAAGTTTTCACCAGCCTTCGTCTCGAACCATCCTGCCACAGCGTCAGGAGGAAGAAATGATAAAATTAATTCCCTTGCCTTTGCAGCGACAATACTGTCGAACGGAAATGCAACCCTTTTTGAAGGGTTGGCTTGCAAAAGGGGGTTTGAATGGGTGGGGCAGGGGTTTTCGAGAGCTCGGGATGCAATGAATCACAGCTGATGGATTTAAAGAGCAGACAGGGGGAGGTTAGGGGAGTGGGTGGCGAAAAGCCGGACTGAGTTGGCAAGATGGAGCGAAATGGTACCAGGCAGCATAATTTATTGATGCTAATAAATAAGCTCAATGTAAATAATAATATCGTTATCGACTCGATGGCAGGAGGTTTGGAACCGACAGGGTAGTTGTGTTATTGTGTTTTGATATTGCGAGTCGAGGGGGCTTTTTGCTGTGTGTTATAACATTTGTGCAAATGAGACGATTTTGTGCTACAGATCAGATTTGTTGGGTGGAATCTGTTGGAAATATGTAAATCGCAGTGTCGTTTGTAAATAGTTATTGCCTCGGATGTTGACTATCTGTTACGATAAGGGACAAATCAGATAAATGTCCAAACGTTTTCATTATTTGGTTCTCACTATTATCGCTTCCTACAGGCTTCCATAAGCTGGCAGGGGATAATGTTTGTTAATTAATTGTAAAGTGATGACAAAACAAGTCTAAAGTTGACCATTACCTCACAAATATTCGATGAGCTATAGTTTCTGAGGAATAAACAATGACCACAGGTTGTTACAATTTATTGTTAATTTGGTTTAAATGATAACGCGATTATTATAAAATGTTTTACAAGTACTCATCAAACTAAATTTTCCTTGTTATTGTCGTGTTTCACATGATGTGAATGATACGGGTTGGTGATGAAAACCAATGAATCAATGACTTGAAATTGTGTGGACTAGAAGCAACTTTTTCTGTTCCCTGGAACAATCTGTCGACCCTAAAAATCGAATTTCTTTGACCTTTTGCTCTTCGCTACACTCTCACTATTACCAAGAAACTGCATGCCTTCGTGTACTACACTGCATGAAAAGACTGTCACAATAAGTTTTTCCATTTGCAAAGGACATTCCAAGCGACCCCATCTTTTTACTTTCATCAGAACATAAGACACCATACCGAAAAGACACCCTGCCAGTGAGAATAAAAACAGACATTCTATGGAATAAATCTTCCTTTTCCTGGCGACATAATTAATTAAATAATACCAGCGAAGCAAACAAAATCGCATCACACCTCGGGGATGGAGTTGCAAAGGATCAAAGCGTTACCGAAAGGGACCGTACCGTAGCACCTTTTTTTTTTGGTTGTTGTGAATGCTAAGTGGGACATGGTGAGATGAAGCGCAGCATATATAGTACAAGCTGAGAGCATTCCGTTCACCCGAGAAAACGTTAATTTGTTAACGAGAAGCGTACGAACGATCGTTGGCTTAGGCTTCCTGGTCGCTCACTTAACAGAGTGGCCCCAAAAAGAAAAAAAAAAATGTACAAAAGAAAACATTACCAGTGGTTTATGCACTGTAGGATTAACCGTTCGCACTGGAATTTCAGGCTGTTTCGGTTTTTGCGCTCTTTGTTTTGATCGGTTGTATGCGCCTTTTGTGGTCGCTTTTGTTTCGCACTCAAAGCAAAAGAAAAGGGCAGCAAAAAGATGGAAAACCTGGTGATGAAAGAATTCGTTTCATTAAATTTGCATAATGAGGATTTCGTTGGGACAAAATGCGAAATGGATGTCACGCGGAATGTACGCGCCTTTGTTTGATGAGGGTATCGTGAAGATGAAGAAGGACAAAAAGACAATAGTTCCGTGTGCCTTCTATCAGTGGTCACGGGTAAAGAAAAGCACAACAAAATTGAGTACACCTTCCGGGCTGGTCAGTCGGAAATGAATTGAATTTAAAGTTGTTTAAGCTGTGTCTTGAATATCTCTGGCTTAGAAACAAACAAAAGTGCTTCTAATCAATTCATTAGGGAAATGTGTTGTTGAGTAAATTTTTACATTATTTACAGAATACGGTGGTTTTTGATTAAATAAAAGCCACATTCACATCCATCCTCATCCAGTACCTTTGCTCATTTGCTTTTAAACGCATTGAAAATTAAATTTTATCAAAAAAGCTCTATGGAAAGCTGTTGAAAACAAACAAAAGAGTGAATGGGTTAAACGTATAGGTAATACTTTCGATTTAGATTTGCTTTAAGCTTGAGATTTTTTATCACGATTTTTCGCTGCTTTCTTTATTCAAATACCGAGAAAGTTTATCTTCATTTGCAACAACAAAGCTCTTAACCGTTCGATCGTAGCCGGTGGGTAATTGAGTACAATTGGTATCAAGCAAAACGATACAAAACTTTAAATTAAATAAGTTTTGTATTTGTCAGTCCTTTCCCACTCTGAACAGTACTCTGATATCCAGCGGATGGAAGAAAACATCTCTCAGCCGGGTCTCAACTGTTGGGTTTCATCAAGCTTTTTCTTAAAGCTCAAATCGAATAGCACCAGCAACACCTACCATCGGATAAGACGCCATCGGTTTAAAAGTCCCATCCCAACCCGACCGACCGGAAGGCGATCGAGCTGAAAGTTAATTAGAGATAAATTATTGTTCCATAATTTTACTTCCACCACATCCAACCCGGGTGACTGTTGCCCTAGATCGGTTGTTCACGAAAGCGAAACGTTATCGCCTCCAGCGCGAAGAAACGAATAGGTATTGAAAGGGAAGGAAGGTTTCCAACGGTTTACGTGTGGGCAATGTGTGCTAGTAGAGTATACGTTCAAGAACGGTGCGTTGCGAGTCAATGAAATGGAAACGGAAATAGCAGTTGGCAGGCGATAGTGCGTCGTGGCATTAGCAGCCGTGTTCTCAAACAACCGAACCCATCGCAATCTATATTCGATCGAATACAAAATCCATGGACTCGGGTCTAATTAACCATTCGGTGTTAATCGAAATAAGAGCGAAAGAGATAAGCAGCTGAGCTTGGTGCGATTGGCATTGGAGTAAATAGCTTCATTTCTATTGAATCAGAAAGGTCGAACCGCATAGCACAGCTGAGGTGTAAGCTTAAGCACACTAATTCCCTTGACAGATCAGACGGTTTGCATCGGCGAGCGAATGGGTGAAATGCTCGATTCTAACATAAGTCTTCAATGGAAGTTGATTTAAAAAGTTTCAAGAATTAGCAAGTCTAACCCATAATTAGCTGGAAGTATTTATTGAGAATTTACTTCATGTTTAGCTAATGTTGAGCAACATAAAATACATAATTGATGTGAAAAGACAGAGTTTTTCAGGAAGCAAATTTCTCCTTGTTGGTCTTCACTGTTTTGGTTTTGTCGGAAGTTTGTGGATATTTATTTCACAGACAATAGCGGATTTAGCTACGGATGGTGTGTCTTGAGGACAACATTATCATAGATATCTTTTCAGTGTAAAACTTTAAAACCTCAGTCCTAGAGGTTTAGTTCATGCGCTGGACACACAAGGGTCGTGAATGACAACTTGTCTAAGCGTTAGGCACCGAAAAACTCCTTAGTAAAGGAAGCCTTATAGATCGAGAGCTCAAGAAGTCAAAGATGCTTCATGTACCAAAGGACTTTGGTGTCGTTGAGTCATATTCGTGCAAGATCCATCACTCAAGGGACCAAATTCTCAAAGAGATTTTGTCATAGAGGAGTTGTCATCTAAGGGACGTCATCTACCAAAAGATCTTGGCATTGAAGATGTCTCTTCATACAATGAATCTCCTAAGGTTCTAACGAACGCCATCACTGTTATTTTTAGTTGCTCTTATTGTTGTACAAATGTTCTGCATGATCCAAAACTACAACTATATGATGTATGTATGCATTATAACACTCAAATACTCTATAAAAGGTAATTCCTCCTTAAGAAAAACACACAGAAAGACAGAAGACACTTAAGTTCGGTTTTGACTACTCTCGCACAAAAATTTCCCCGGTCGAACCGGTGGTACGGTAATGTAATGATGATATCCGATGTGACGAAAACGGGAATGCGTACCCCAGGAAGCAGCAATAATTCAGCAAGCAAAGTAGTACAAGAAAACCCTAGCACCCGAAACAACGGACAAAGACACCGAGAGATGTACGATCGGATTCCCTTAATCCCAAAAGGGTACAGTCGTACTGTGTGGCTTACCAATGCTCTAGCTCGACACACAACCGGGTATGCATACCACAGCATACATACCATCGTGGTCGGTTAAACTAAGCGAGATAGAATCGATTACGGTCTGTGGGCTCGATGCCAAAAAAAAAAAAACGCACGGAGGGAAGAAAAAAGGATATAATGCAATCCATCGTGCGTACAGTTTTAACGAGATGATGATGATGTTCCCCAGACGGCTTATATTTCACCACTGTGCAGTGGAAAGCGGATCATGGAATTTATTTTGTGTGTGTGTGTGTGTTCGGGTTTTTATTATGGTTTTTTCTAGTGGTTTTTTTCGTATTCCGTCTTTCTTGGTTACGTTTGTACAGGAAAAATACATTCGATGGTAGCTATGGCTGTGATTGTATAGTAAATGCCTTCGACGTCTAGTGTGCTTTTTGTGTTCTCTTGTAGGTATTGAAAGCAATTTACTAATGTTTTAAACAAACAAAACGTACCAATGTTTGTTTGTTTACCATCAAGACTATCCGAACATGGCAACAGAACTGTTCTGGAACAAAAAATAATAGTGCAGTTATTAGATATTTGCAGTGACAGTTGGAGGTTTTGCGGGACATTCAGGGCAGTCAGTAATATTTCATAGCCATAAAACTTTCAAAGTTATTTGCTTTCTTTCAACAATCAGTCGAGGAAAATTCTACTTCACGAACCAAACATTAGGGAAATAGACTACTAAAAGGTTACGCTTACTAAACGACGATGACGACGACCACAGTGCTTGTGGTACCGCGCCCGCTGGAAAGGTTCGATACACGTGGCGAAGAATAAATAAATAGGCTCGGTATTTGTTTTGTCTCGCACGTTTGTCCCGCCCGGCCCATCGCATTCCCTTTTTGCCCCGTAGGCTAACCTTGAGTGAATGCTAAACCACACCGATTTGAGCTTGCAATGACCTACTTTCACTTAATCACCTACCACCTAGCTGATGTCACAAGACTGTTATAGTCGCAGAGGTAGTAGTAGTAGTAGTATGGAAGCCTTCCCCAAAAACAACCGTATGCATTAATGTAAAACATCGTCATTTTGTCGGTCACATTGTCACTTGGAGATTCGATAAAGAAACACAGAAAAACATAAAACAAAACTTACCGATAGGGCTGGCGAAGGTTAGGTATGTTGGTTTCCCGCTTCGTTTCGTTCTATTTCCCTATTTTTAGCACCAGGATAGAGTAGAGGGATGTTGATATACTACTACCACTCTCGTACCGTCGAACCTCGTCGATTGAGGAAGAAATAAATACGACGAGAAAACATTACAGAGTGGCGACCACACTATCGACCATCCGACTTGTGGCCTTTCAGCGACTTCCGGCTTGGGAAGGGTCATAACACTGATCACAGCGAACTGGTAGCTGCGATAAGCTATGAATTGCAATTGATTTTGTATTTTTATATGCTACCAGTGACTGCGTAGCAGTTGGTTGAATCGATTAAATCGAGATTGGAAAAAAAGCACGCCAGCGGTTCCCGATGGAGGCGCCCGGTCTTTTGTACCTTTCATCGCTGGTAAACGTTGTTGTTGATCGGCAAAACATAAACAATTTAGCCTCGGATTTGCTCTTAAAGCGATGCAAGGAAAGGAAATGGAAGGAAAAAAGTAGCTTGAAATTGAAAATATTTATCGGTTACGCTGGGTTGCATACCGCTCGAATATGAACCGATCGATCGGTAAATAGGAATAAATCTAACCTTACAAAAGCTTTTAAAACGTATTTAATGTGAACGCTCAGCATCACATATCGCTTTTTTCGAAAAAAAATTTACCCTGTTATGCATGAAAATAGCTTCTACCTGCTTTTGTCAAAATGTTTGCCCCGCAACCTGCAAAGACTAATTAAGTTAAAACACATGTATTTGCTTCGTTATTTTTGTGTTTGTGAAAGAAGCATGGCTACACGGCGCTGTGGTTCAATGCTTTTGTGTGTCGGCAGGCATTCAACCGTACTGTAAGACAAATGCTGAATTCAGCTGCACAATGTACGTCTGTGTGAAAGGCTGCAGAAAGCAGCTTCTTATTCCCAGCAACCCATTGTGCGAAAATGGAACATGAAGTGGCAGTGAGACAACATTCTCGAACTGTCACATATTATTTCCTGTGCTGCAAACGCCGTGTCATGCAGTGTACCGTTGATTATGATTTTTGAGTGCACTGTGAGCATTGGAGTACGTGAGTACGGCCGTAGAAAAAAACGTACTAGTGACGATTTTTAAGAGATTTTGTAGTTACTTCTGTTACACACCTGTTGTGGTGAGGCTTGTAGAGCAACCATCGTCATTATAATCATCATCATCGTCATCCACACGTCCGAATGGTTGGGTCCTTTTCTCCTTTTGGTTTCGAATTTCCTTCCATGGGGGTTGCTGTGATTTGTTTTCCGTTCTGGGCGCAATGAAAGGGTAGACGGTGCCGCATTTGTCCTGTCCAAGGCCATGGACACGCTTGGTTGAATGTGCAACCGACCGTAACGGGAGAAAAATGAAGCGATCGTATGTAATGGAACGCTGTCGGTTGCTGCTTGTTAGAAGCGACTCAACAAAAAAAAAAAGTGAATTGTACTGTGTTTTGTGTGAAGCCTTTTATCGATGATGAAATATTGCCGGAAATTTGTATGAATGCTGCATTGAAAGGGAGACATTTTTCGGTGCCAATGACTTCGGTGGCACAATGAAGCAGTTGAAAGTTTTAATGAAGATTGAATGGGTGGCAAGCAGAATGGCTTCGATCTGAATGGAATATTAAATTCCAGAATAAATCCTCTTAAACGGTTGATTAACAGCCAGAATGCTCACCCAACCGGACCACCAACTTTAGATTTGTAATGTAAATGTAATGGACTAAGCTGTGTTTACGAAACTCATGAAATAATCGATTTACCTTCAAATCAAAGAAGAAAAAACGGTTGATTCGGCTGTAATTGATTCATAAAATCTGGCCGATAAAATCTCTGGCAGTAGAAGGGACCGATCGACTCGGAGACTCCATACTCCAACCGCTAGCGAAGGAAAAAAAAAGGCAAAAGAAACGAGGCGTGCGTTTCGTTTGTCAGGTACAGACAGAACGTGCCTGAGAAAGCCACACAAATTCTTCGGCTTCGTTTGCGGAAAAATACGTTGCTCTGAGTACTTCAAGTTGTTGGCTTTTCCTGGGAATAAAGATTTTCCTCTTCTGCTTCCAACGCTTTCCTCAACAGGCTGTTGGAAATGTGTTGTTGGTTGGTGATCTTTTTGCTGCTTGACGGTAGTTCAACCCACAAGCCAAAAGCGTAGGAAAATTATTGGCAACAAATGTGAGACGAATAAAACGAGCTTAAGACGTTCTGGCGACACGACTTTCATGGTTTTTGGAACGAGATGAAATTGATTTGGTGTTTGTTTATATCGAATTTCTATCGTGTTTGTCGCTGAGTTAGGAAGCAGCAGAGAGTATAAGGTTATAGATTAAGGATTGTTAAGGATGAAACATCGGTATTCAGTATCGTTATTACGATGGCTTACAGAATTGTGGTGATGTGGTTATTCGAGAATAAGATTTTTTTTATGCGTAAGCTTAATAAAATAAAGAAAACCTAAAGTTTTAGACCACAAATAATGAATTCCAAATTATCCTTATTAAAAGATAAAACGTCATCCTCAATTAAACTGCGTTGTATAATCATTTATCTAACCTCTTTATTAAGCATTTCTATGAGAAACGTGAAGCTGAAACTCACCTAAACCATTGCCTCACAAACCAAATTAGCTGTTCAACTTAGTGCTAACCAATTCTTCCCTTTAATTAAACTCATTGATATTCATCATCACGGCTTAGATCAGCCGCTCGGTTCGGCCTATTCGTCAAGCGTTAATTAAGGGTACCTTGTACAGCAGGCCGTGCACGAATCTAAAGCGTGTCTAGTGTCCTTTTAAGCCTTCGGCTCATCGTCGTCTAAACTCTTGCTTGCCCCGATGCTTCCGATGGGTGGTTAGTGCGGTCGGGGGTTAATGGATCCGTCTCAATGTCATCCGTTGGGGGTGGCTGAACGGATTATGATTGTTTTGGGAGACAGAGTTAAGTGTACAGCTTCTAGCACGCGCCAGCATCGCCGTTAACCCTTTTTCGTGTACACGTGCCGTACTGGTAGGTTTCCATGTTTCTTCACTGCAGCCGTTCATTCGCCCGTTGAGCCTCCCCAAATCTGAGTGGAATTTAGAAGTTTAAACATTTTCTTTCGTTAGCGAGACGAAGCAGGACGACAGCCTGAAGCTGCACGAGTGATGAGTCATCGGATTGAGCGGTTTAGGATAGGTGGCTGAAAAATCCCTTCCGGCCGAAAATGGTGCTCATGAGCGTCCGCCCAGTGGTTACGCCGTGAACGTGTGAGGAAATTAGTAGTTTGAAAGTTTAATCATTTAATGAATATTAAATCACATCCAGACGATGATCTCAATGACATCACTTATGTACGATGCCGGGTGGTACCTCCGCCATCCGTGTTATTGCCACATGGTAGATAGTGCGAAAGGTTTTTGGTTTCGGATTGTCTGGGATTGCTGATCGGGATCCTTTTCACCGAATTGTGTGCATTCCGTACTCGAAAGAATCAAAACACTATTCCACCGCATTGAATGGAGTTGTTTTCGCAACGGTCGCGACGCCACACCGGTTTATCTTACTTTTTAACCTATCACTTCAATTAAGGTAGGTTGGTAGGTTGGGCTAAAACGGCCAACTATTGAAACATCGATGCCTTAGGGATTTCGTGATACTTGTTGTATATTTGCTCATTATTTTTTGTCGATATTTTGGAAAATTTTGTAAACTTATAGCTTCAATAATTTGGATTTGTCTTACAGAATTGTCTTGGATTTAAGGCGCATAAGGCTTTGTTAGGATTCGTAGTATTCTGATAATAGTTAGGGATTGTCTAATAATGTTAAAAGTTAGATTTCAATTACCAAATATTCGACATTTTATTATTTGCTTATTTTTTACCTGTAATTGATTAGAATTGAATACATTTAGCGAGTTTTCTTTGAAATCCTTCGGAAAATTAATTTATTTCCTTTCATGCCTCCCTGTCAACTGCCCAGGGAACGATTAGTCAACAGAACACACTTTCATAATAAAACTCACCGAGCAATAACTCGCTAAAACAGTCACCGAGAATGTCCCATGTGACGCTGTTGGTAAATAGTCTCCACGGGCGGTGAATTGCACGAGCTGGGTTTGCTGTACAGTCTGCCACAGTACATAACAGATGGCTGCAAAATCGTATTCCCACGAGAAATATAGTTGTTTATGTTTGTGAGTAAGTTCTTTTTTTTGGCATTAAATAAGCTAAGCATCAAAGTGTAGTAAGTGGAAAATTAATCACTTGCATGAACTAATATGCCATTGCATTTGTGTTGGTGTGGAACGCTGATTTTCGCCATCTTCGTATAGTCAAGCTTTCCCAGCAAAGAATTTCAATTCCCCGAGAATAATGATCCGGTTGGAGCAGTGTTAAAATTCCATATCATTTTTGGGACAAGTTTATGGGGGGAAAAAAGGACTATAAACCACGTATTCGAAGCATTTTTATGCCCATCACAATTTTACGTTGAAGTGAGTAGCAACTTTAACTTTAATTTACTCTCCGGAAGGTTAAGGTACACAAAGCCCAAATTTCCATACCGTACGGCTTATCTAGCCGGAAAAGTCTCTCGCTCAGGGCGATCTCGGGTAAGGATATAAGCAAAAGTTTGGCTACTCCCCCATCACGAACAACCAAGCTGTTGTCGAAGGATAATTCGAATAATTTATGATTTTACCATTAGTTAATGGGGGCCAGGTCGGGGTGTAAAACTTTGCTTCGCACATACAAGTGACCCGATTGATGGAAGCTAGCTGTGTTTTTTTTTTTGTGTTTTTCGGTTGACCCACCGGTTTCCTGGTGTTTTGTTCGGGTGAGAAACATTTGGATTTTTGAAACTCCTACCAGCTGAAACTAAAAATTTCACTTGCCAGACTGAAAGTGCGTCGTGTGTGGCGATAGGGATGAAGCTAAGGGTGTGTGTGTAACAAAGGGTGGCAGAAGCTTTGGGAAGCTTCAGCTAATCTTTCTTGTGGTAGCCAGGCTCGTCTAGCAAAAAGGTGAAAAAAGCCATAAATATTTATTACGCCACAAATTACTTTCTAAACCACTCATCGGGCTTTGGAATCGGGTACTGGAAAATACATCTTCACCTGAGGTTGTGGTGTTACTGGGTGAGTGCTGTCAAACTGGACTGTGATGGAAGTAAATCTTAGTTTTGGTTGGTGAAAGTGGCAGTAGAAAGAATTATGCATGAAGACGCCAACATCCCGATAAGCTTGTTAAGAAAGGTGTGCATTTGGAGAAAACAGATATCGCTTTTTATTATAGGATATCTTTCTTATGCTTTGAAAAATACTTATCTTGTTTTGTTGAAGCACCTCGAATGAGCTGAGTAGAGTGAATAAAATAGAGCAACAACTCTCTTTATGAATCTTATCAACAGTTTATTTTTTTAATTTGCTAAACATTTCACACATTTACCTACAACCATGATGTGGTGTGTTTTTTCCGCTTATAAAAACACACATACACAGCCAATCGTCTTCCGACAACTTGTAAATACAACGGTTCCACCACGATGCCGCTTATCCATCGCATCGGTGATACGTTATGCCAGTCGTAGCTTGTTATCTCAGTCATGAAGAAAATTAAGTTACCAATGTGCCTGTCATTCGCATGCCAACAGTTGTCGGTGTAACAGTGGAAACATCCAGCGAACAAAAAGCGAAATTGAAATGCAAAGAAAAAGACCCGAAACAGCCCGTGTTGTTTCGGGAGTAGAATGGGGAAGACAGCACAACAAACATGTCATGTATGTGCGATCAGCTCATTAGTGAGCGGAAAATAGAGAAGATGTGATGTTTGTGGGGAATGTTGATGCACGACGAATGGAGAAAATTCTTAAGTGGAAGATGGTTCCTTTTGCAGCTTTGCATAAGAACGTACGGATCTCCAGTGTATTTCCGATGTTGTTTTTCTTGCCATACGGAAGGGATCGTGTTCGGATGCAGCTTGTTTGTTGCTTGTTACACTTTTTAAGCAGATTACTGTGTGTAACGAGATACTGACGGGCATGTGGTACGTAAATATTTATTTGAATGAGTGTCTAAAATAGGCATGAAATTGAGATGTGTCACATACGTACATTTAGAGCACATCAGAACATATTAAAGACGTCGATCTTGCGTGCGATATTCACCTAATGGCGAAGATTGAATTCATCTTTAAAATAATTGTTTTATACACTATCAAACACTAATGCTTCTAATCAACGATGAAGCGTCATTAACAATAACGAGCGTACGATATGAAATTCGATTCGCCCCTTTATCAACAACAATGGCAACAGTTCATCGCCTTTGCTTCCCCCAAAAAGCTGGCGATTTCCCCCCTTCATGAGCGTGACCCTGAAACGGCGTGTTGCCGTCTATAGTGTATCCGAAAACATTGATTAAACGGCCCGACGCCCCGAAACTATGTTCTGCGTCGTAAATACACAGTGTGGTAGGAGCGTTGCGTGTATCTGTTATTCGATTTGCGGTCGAGTTTGATGAAAGTGATACCCGTAAACCACCGTCATACACCGTTCCCTCCGGGAGCAACTGTTGTGCCGGACCGATCGTGCATGGAACTGATATCTAATTATGTTCTAATTAATTTGCAGCAAAATGTCTCCTGCCGTGTAACAAGCAAAACAACGGTTCGGTTTGTACCGTTGGCCAAAGCCTGAAGGATCTTGATAGGATTTTACTCTGAAAGTGCTCTAGTGTGTGTGTGTGTGTCTGCCTGCTCTAGGTGATTCGTTTCACTCTGTTAGCGATTTCTGCATACTTCTCTGCTTCCCTGCTGGTGGTACTCAGCGGGTCGATGAAAATCAATTTTGCCTTGCTCGTGAGCCTTGTGGAAGGTTGGGAATGGTTTACTCACAGCAGGCCAAAAGGATGATTTCGGAAAAGATCATCCATGGTGGAGGAGCTGAGAAGAAAGGGGTCGTCCTCACAACAAGCCTTGATGCAGGTGCAGGTGCATCATTTGCAGTACGGAACGTTGATTGTAATATATCCTACAAGGAGCAGATCCTCTTTCATTGAAGGAAAGAAATGAAAAAAAAGACCCAACAAAGTCAAGCTAGAGTTTGTGGGGGTTGTGCTTTGATTTAATCAATAAACTGAGAGATTATGTTTTTCTTTTGGTCACAAAGTATTGCATAATTGTTGAAGAGAAAGGAAAAAGGTGTAAAAATGTTAACCTCCCTCAAGTGCATAAAATTATTGTAAGACAAATAAGGTTTCAATGGGATATTTCCGCTTAATCCAAAATAATTCTATTAAAACAGCTTAAACTGCCTTGTACAAACAATTACATTTCATCTACCGTTTAAACGCATTACTTTCACATTCCCTTAAGCCATGTCCGAAATAGGTCAACTGTCAAGCGCTTTAAAATTATGCGCAAAAAGTCGCCCAAAAATAGCACCAAAAAAGATATGCGTTGATTATTATTAATCTTATTACCGCTAGAAGAAGAGGAAGCAGCTTGCTGTTTTTTCGCAGGAGCAGAGTTTTGTTGATTTATGTTTCGTAAAACGACATCTCAGAGGCAGAAAAAAAACACATCTCAAATCGCATCGCATTTGTTGCTCGGTGCCTTTCTAATCCATTTCCCCAAACACCCGTGTCGCGATGGCCGCGGGCAAGGATGGTTACTTACGGTGTGTGTGTGTGAGTGTTTTTCGTACAAATGGTTCGGCGGATACGGTGGTTTGTTTGGACTGGTGATAAAACAAAGCTAAAAACGGGGAAGGATTTTTCGGTGGACAGATTGAGTGTAAAACGAAGAAGAAGAGAAAAAGAGAGCACAAAAAAAGAAATTTGAAAGGACCGGACTTGAGGGACGAGTCAGTTGATCACAGTGGTTAATTTAATACCGTTTTTGTGCTTATTTTTACGGAGCATCTTAATTTGGACGTTCTGAGTTTGTTTAGCGGTCGGCTGGAATGGATAATGAAATTAAGTGAAGAGATTTTATAGCCAACAGCCAATAGCTTTTCACTACATTGTTTGAAGGATGAAATGATCAGTCAATTCGATAACGTATTTGATATGCGATAGATCGACTAGATGCTGATACATAATGATATCTGCTTGGACAAATCTCTCTTGGCTTTGGTTATTCGAATATCAATCAATTTTTCGTATCATAAAGTACTTCAAACATCCTTAAAAATAGATAATTTGATGCCAATTTTGTATTATTAGTATACAACGTAAAACTGCTACTATAAAAAAATAAGGCATGTTGGTGGAGTGGAACCAAGCACGAATCTTTTTCCATAGATTTTCGCATTCACAGCTATTCACGGTTATGATTCATGTTTGTTGGTCCTTTTGAAGTGTTTTTGTTTTGTTTAATTGGTATAGATGACACGGAAGGATAAGCCATCTGTTCATATTTGTTAGTCATTGTGTAATTTTTTCTCTTCATTTTTGTTTTCCTGCAAAGCATGGCATTTCATCGAGTCACCTTGTGCAGCTTTGACGCGGGACAAGAGTAATGCTTCACATCCACTCCTTTATTTTCTCAGAAAACGATTCTTACGGTTGCTATAGCTCGCACGTAACCATATCGGAAGCCACCATAAAGCCGGCAGGGTATGAAAATTTACAATTCTAGCGACAGCATTAGCTCCGGCTCGGCTCACCGGCTCGCCGGCAGTGGCTTGCGAAAGCTTCGGCCAAAACCAGCTGTTGATACGAGAAGATGGTTGATAGAAAATGATGACGCTAGTAGGATGATGATAAAAAACGGGCGCTCCCCGTAACCGAAGGCAAAACAATAGAAATAAACATTAGGCCATAAATATGCGTCCATGATTAAGCAAAATGGAATGGAGGCAGCGCGTGGGGACTGGGAAAAAAAGAAGATAAAACTACCAACAGCAGAAGCAACACAATAGGGCAACACAAGGCGCACATGTTGAGCGTTGGACGTTTCACACCCGCAAAACCGTACGGAGGAAGACGCCTTTCTTTGGCCATACGTTTATGCCCCTTGTGATGTACAATGGGAGCGAAAGGATGCTCAGTTTTAGCTGCTGGTGCTGCTGGTGCTGCTACTGTTGCACAAGGTCTCTTAGGATAGGCAGCGTAATCGTCCGAGAGGCAGCCGAAGAAAAACCGACAGCGACAGGCCACACGGGTGTTTGAGCCTGCACTGCTCGCTCTACTCGAGGATGATTAATTGTACGGCTTTCAGTTGTATGAGGTGGCTTTTCTTTCGCCATTCGGGATAGGCCACAGTGGCCACTGTTGGTTAGCGAGCGAAGTATTGTTTTTTTTTTTTGTTATACTTCTTGTGCCTCGTTTTGTCAATACAAGTAGATCAGCTGAGAGACCGAGTGTGACTCGGTAAGCGTTTGGCCAGTGAATGAAGAAAAATTGCTTCACGTACTCAGCGGGATAAAAAACGACCTAAGTAAACGTTAGCTGTACAACAACAAAAAAAGTCCCGGTTTAAGTCTTGTGGGTTGATGATTAGAAAAGAGTAATGAGAAAATAAAAGACGCATAAAAATAGAAGTGGAATTAAATTAGTAAAAGAATATCAAGGATTTAGCTTGCTTAATGCTCGTGGCGTGACGCGTTTTTTTATTTCTTGTGCGATGAAATTTCCACATGTTTTGTGGTATTCTTTCATTCATCAAGAAATAAATTAAATTTACGATAGAAGGTTGTTCGAAAATTGTAGTTTTGAATAATACAACTTCATTGAAAATGATTCTTATCTCATTGCGCCTTTAAGTTAGGCAACGTACTTTACATCATGGATAAATTAGTTGCGAGTGGTGCATAAATTATTTGTGCTTAGTATTAGTAATTGCATCGTGAAGAGGATAATGAATTATAAATTTAAGAAAAACAGTGCCAAAAAAGTCATTTAGCTAATCACATTGTAGACTTAACTTAACGACAAATCACACCACTTTTGTTAACATGGTCCCTGTTTTCACCTGTTTTTATTATTTAATCTGTTCGTTCGACATTATTATCTGCTTGAACACGATGCAATGCATCTTGCATCAATTCATATGCAAACCGTTGCAAAACGAAACCCCCATAAAAGCGTGACAATAGTTTCCATTACATCCCAACCACAGCATCGGACAAAACACACCCACATACGTTTGTCCCGGCACAATAATGTTCATGCTGGTGGTGCGGAAATCGTTCCATAATTTCAACCAATATTTTTTCCTTGCTCGGTACAGCCATACATCCAAATTTGTGTTCCATTTTCAACATGCAGGCTCGTACAGTGTCGTAGCTTTCGGAAGCTTTTCCGGCATTGTGTACATTCATGCATGCAAACATCCGATTTGTGGTTGGTTGAAAGGCAGGGAAAGCTATAACAATCTCATCAGCATCACCATCATCATCAACATCAACCGGGAAACCATCGGTTATGATCATCAACAAATGTTGTCATCCATTTCTATGCAAACTAGGAAGCGATGGTGATAGGAGGGTGTGCGGTCAAACAGTGGGAAGCACAGAGCGTATGGCCGAGCTTTCACTAACGGAAAAAACGAAGGAAAAGTCATTGTTGGAGTAAGCAGTTTTCTACCCGATGCTCGGAACATCCGGTGTGAAGTTTTGTAAAAATTATTTTCACTCCTTTTTTTCGCTTCTTTTTTCTCTGCTGCTGTTAGTTTGCATCCTAGTTGTGTACGAAGAGGATGAAGAAATCGCCCGCCCTAGTTGGTGGTGAAGCAATTTGCATCCAAGAATGTGCTGCGAGGCATCAGCCAGAACGAACATTATGACGGGTTGAGCTGTGAAGTGATTTATTCTCTGCCCCATTTCACTGTTCAATGGTGGCCAAGAATGGTGGCAGTAAGAAAACCACAGGGAACTTCCGGTCGTTGCACATTTTTGTACTTTGTAGCAGTGCAGCGCATTAACTCTCTTGATCGTTCATACATGCTAGTCTTATGGCTTACCCTTAATGTGCTTTACACGTGTGCATACCTTTGTGCTTTCGCGAAAAGTGATTTGTTACGCTTAACCTTTGCCAGTATTTCTGATATCACAACGAGAAGTTGGTGATTTATTTGCGTGAGACCAAATTGATTGCTCTCGTGGATGGAAACAAAAAATGTTGGAGTTTTGAAAACAGAAACATCTCTTTGTTGGCGCAAAATGTTTGACGAATGCTTGACGGTGAAAAGTCAGAGAGAAATTCACGTTATAATTGCATTCCATTCTAATAACAAGCAAAGAGAGGTTTTTTTTTTCAAAAAACGTATAATGAATGCAGCAAATCGATGTTGCAAAACTGGTGGTGATGAATCGTCGTCGTTTTCCGGTTTCGCAGACTTGCAGAGCGATTCGTCCAAAAGCAAAAGGGCACACCACTCAGAACGTGTCGACTGATTGCATCCTTGACCTAGTCGACCACAGCTACTCCGTCTGCATCATTACGCCAGATGAAGAAGTGCTGTTTGGAGTGTCTTCTTAAGAAGTGCAGAACCAGATTGCTGGTTGAGATTGAGAAGAATTTGGGAATGATTTGTGATGTGCAATCGTAGTGCCAAACCATCTGTAGTGTTTGGGTTTTTGAAGGAGTGCATTTAATGGAAAGAATTTGTAAGATTTCCTAAGCTCCAGGGTTCCGTGGCGTCAAAAGGGATGTTCTATCCAGCGTGCTTTTCTGCAAAGAAAAGAGCAATTCTTGTTAATAAAAGGTATTCGGAATTTTTATATTTTTTGTCAATGAAATTGAATTTCAAAACAGTAATGAGTTTTATAGAATTTTAATCTCAGCTCCAAATATACAATTCAATTCATTTCGGAAGAGAAAGAGAGATAGAGAAGAGAAGTATTTCATTGGAATTTGTAATGATTGTGTGGTTTGGAAACGATTCAATTGATTTGAAAGAATTTTACGTGATCTATTTTTAGAACAACTCTCCCACAGTCGTTTTTTAACTAATGAAACCCCGCTTCGTCTTGAAAATCTGTTAAAAATGTTGTAATTTGTTTCATGCTGCTAAATCCTTCATAGAAAGGATTATTCTGTAAAAAATTCGAAGGATTTGCTTAATGAATTAATTTGTCTTAAGTCAAACGTACAAATGAAATTTAAATTCTTGAAATTAAGACTATTTTTGTGTTAAACAAGGCTCCAAAAACTTGTTGTTTTTATTCGCAAATAAAATCCAGTACGTCTTTCCGAGAAGAAACGGTTCGATTGCTACTAGCGCCACCTATGAGAGAGTAGACGAAGCTGAACTGTGCTATAAAACGCTTCGCTTGTTGTCCGCCGACAGTTGAACGGTTTACTCGGGCGCTGCATGTAACTTTTCTTGTAAAGACAGAGCAAATTACTAACAACTGTATAAACAGTATGCTTATGTGGAATAATATAACATAAATAAATAAATTAAAATAACACTAGAAAAGAACAGTAAATCGTCATTTCAATCAAACACACGTTCTCATTTCGGGAACGCACATACCGCGAATCGTATCCTTTCACCACCCATTAGCATTATTAGAAGCTTTCAGATGCGCTATTAATCAACATCAAAGAGCGTGTTAATAAATGATTCGACTTGTTTTCGGAAACATACAAATGCCACACTCGGTGCACAAATAATACATATTTACTTTTGTAATTAAGGATGAAATTTGTTTGAGCTGCTGTTGCATTCGGATCGATAATCCTGTCCATTTTTCCAAACTGAAATACAACAAACCAAAGCAAAACTGCCTTAAGCATGCTAATTTCGAATTGTTTTTGTTTTATTTTCATTTGCAGCCTTCTTCTGCTTGGAAATGCATCCATTACGGAATAATCAGCTCAACTGCTCACAAACCACACCCGGGATCAAACGATTCCGTCAGCTTTAAACCGATGTTCGGCCCGTTCCAGTAGTGGCACCTTGGGTTCCGCGTGAAGTCAGGTGCACCTGATCCAAAAGGCACCAATCATTAACGGTGGAGCGACGGCAGAGACGGCGAGGCGCAGGCCACTCGCCTCCGAGACGCGAAGATCAAAGGGAGCCACACGAACGCTCGGAGGTGCGGTGAAAATGGCAAAGCACCACCGCATACCGACGCTGGCGGAAAACATCAACCGGTCGCCCCGGCTCAGCTACCTTGCCTCCCACTCCCAGTCGGCATCCTTCATGAGCGAGGGCGGCGAAATTACGGAGCTGATGTCGCTGGACGAGGCCGAGAACCTGCTGCACGATCGGACCACCTCGGTGCAGGTGATCAGCGGAAGTGGGGGCGCACTCTGTGGCAGCTATGGTAGCTACGCTAGCGGCCCACTTGCCGGTCAGCTAACGCCGGGCGGACGGATGCTGGTGGGTGGGAATGTTGGTGCTGTGAATGGTGGCACGGGTGCGGCGATAAGTCCCGGCGTTGGAAGCTTTGGCGATGGAAGCGAACGGTTGGAAGAGCTTGGGATCGCGTTCAACGAGCAGCTGATGTATGGGCCGGTCGGTGGAAAGTTGCTAACCAACTCGCCCGCGGTAACGATCGTCGAGATGGCGGGTGGGGGCGGGCATGCGGCGATGAGGCAGAAAAACTTCAAGCGCAAGTCAACGGCCACGGCTGCGATGGTGGCGTCCGGCGAACAGACGTCCTTGAATGCTATCGGTAAGTGAGTTCTTTCCCAAATAGAGAGTAGTGTTTTACTAGTGGCATTGGCGTTTCGGTTGAGATTTCCGCTCAATTCGATTCGTTCCGATGCACAGGATGTCTTTTTTTTTGCTAGATGAGAGCTTACTTGAGAATGAGAGCACCTTAAAGTGGGGCAATTTTCCGGGTCCATGCAAACGTTAAAAAGCAAAATAACGAGCTGTTAGCAGGTAGATTTGCTTCCCGATAGCACTTGCATTCCGTTTTGTTCACTTGCTGAGGCTGACTGTTGAGTAGGAATGGCAATTGAGTGTATTGAATGGAAATCTACTGCCCAAAATGCCTTGAAATGAAGTTGTGTTCGAATCGAATTGTAGTTTGGTTCCAGACAGGTCTATATGCTACGAAATGTAGTAGTTTGAAATATAAGTATAGTGATTGTTGAAGTGTTGGGCGCCGTGTTTGACGTACAAGCAGTGTATAACTGAGTTGAAATTTCGTTTTTCGACAGAAATATTAACTTAAATTTGGCAGGAATTTTAAACAAAGATAAATTAGAAAAAATGCATCATTCTGTTTGTTGATCAACGAAACATAGTTGTAAACTTTTTGATAAGCATTCATAAGAATTGATGAAGTGATTCAATATACAATATAAATATGCCTGAAAGACGTAAAATAAGCATTAAATAATTGCACAACGTGCAGAGTAAAAAGTCACGATTATTATGTGCAAAAGATAATGATAAACAGCAAAGTAAAAAATATAAAATATTTAAAGAAACCATGAAATTTATTTTAGGAAAAACAAATGCGAACCAAAAAGTAAAATGTGACAAAATGTGTAAATACATCGATGCAATCATGAAGAAAACAGCTATTCCAACATTAAATCATAAACATGAGACAAACGGAAATATAAAGTAATGTACTATAACGAAGAATATAATCGATCGCTAAGCAAAAAGCGAACGTCAGTCCCACAGACAGAAAAACAAGAAACGCAACAGCCCATTTTATCGATTTGAAACACTCTTTCCCTACCGGTAAGAAAGTAAGCACCGAACCGGACCGGAGTGTGCCGAAAAGTTTTGGTCCAGTTTTCGCTATCAAGCTGAAATTGAAAGTAAACAAAAGTAGCACCGTCACGCGTAGACAATTTTGTGCAAGGCCTTTTTTTGGTGGTTTATGTTGGATGCCAAGACCAGCCAAAAGTTCACCGCCAAAAGGTGATAACAAGCAAAGAAAATGAATAAATGATGGTTTTGAATATGAAACGCAAACAAATGGTTAGAGGCGTTTTTTGCCAATCAACCAGAAGGGAAGTAAAGCTAAAGCTCAGGAATCCATACTCAACTACAAGAGTTGAGATGACTGCTTGAAACCGACGCTCTTGCGCTCAGTGCATGCTGAGCGAATGATTTATGTAGAAGAAGTTAGCTCTTGTTTTACGGTAGTTTTGCCTTGCCTAGTGCAGTGCACTTCTAAGTGCATTCTAAAATATTGAACTCAAAGTGACTTCAAATCTTAACTCTCGCTCGCTCGCTCTCCGCCTTAATAAATAACGCAGCGGTAGTCGAACAGGATGTCTAATCGCACGCTTTTCCTCTTTCCTGTTTTCTTCTCTCTCTCTCTCTCACTCTCTCTCTCTCTTTTGGATACGGGAAATACCTGTTGATTTCGCAGGGCTGCAGCTATCGGTCGATCGGGGCGGACCGCAGGAGTGGGGCGAAGCGACCCGCAGCTATGTAAAAGCCCAGCGGCGACATGCCGGACGGGCAACCTTCCAGGGCCAGGTGTACAACTTCCTCGAGCGTCCGGCCGGCTACAAGTGCTTTGTGTACCATGTCTCTGTGTAAGTATGCGCTGTGGATGATATGTTAAAGTACGTGCTATTGGGAAGGGATTGAAAAAGAAATTCAATTAAACCACCAATACATGACTGCATCACTGTGTGTAGCGTGAGGGGTTCTTCCCCCCCCCCCCCCCCTCTCTAAAAAAAGGTTTGTCCCTTTACATTTATAACTCAGTTCATAACTCGTATCATTTTCAAGTTCTTTCTCACAGGGGAATGTAATTGTAATTGTATGAACGTTTCCCAACCAACTCCCTAACAGACCGCTTGACTCTAGTGCGTTGCATTTTATCGATTGATTTAAATATTTACCGAAAACCCGCCCCACGCGGGAAATGGAAATTGGAATGAAGAGCTAGTAACGTTTGTAGTCGCTCGTGTATGCGTACTACTAGTACCGAGCATGTCGATTGCAGGAACAGCTATCAAACAGAGTTCAATGAAGTTCGGCTATACCAGAAGTTCGGATAGGGTTGGGAACAAATTTCATCTCCAAACTGCATGCTAACTTCCTTGTGGATAGAAGGCGTGAAGCAAGGGAGAGAGCGTCAGAGAGAGAAAATGCGGGACAAGGGAATGTAAAATGTGTACCTTTCGGAAAACCATTCAAGTGTACCGGGGACACACGAGTGCAGCAATAATAATCCTGAAACAACCGACCCGGTCCATCGATGAGGCGAACGAACGGCAGCAAATCACCAGTTGAATCTGTAGCAAACAATGAAACGTTCCAGTTGTCCCTGACTGCCTTGCCTATTTGTGTGTGTGTGTGTATGTCTGCGTGTGCATGTGTACACATTTTCCTTAATTACCGGCGAGAGCTTTTGTAGCGATCACCATCGGGATCGGTTTCGCATCAATTTGCAATATATCCCAATGACCGACCCCGGTTGGTTTTTCAGTTGAAGGCCAAGTGCAACGTGTCCGTTGTGGGTGAACAGGATGTTTCATGCAGCTTTGATTGCAGTTCGAACTCTTCTTCTTGTTCTCTCTCTTTCCGTCTATAGAATCTTTATTTTCCGTAAAGCGTCTGTGTTTGCTTTCCATTAATTAAATAGAGCTGTTTGTTTTAGGCCAACACCACTATTGCTGCTGGTATGTCTTTAAATCCGTAAAAAATGCGTTATTTATGTTTCTGCATACTTTACGATCATGTAATTCGTTCTCAGAATTTAATTTACTGGTTTTGCTAGCCCAAGCGTTACAGAATAGACAGGCTTTGGTGAAGAATTTATTAAAAAGAACAGTTAAACATCTACAAATTTGTTATAAATTTTATATTATTGTGTTCAAAACGCTTTTCCAAAATAATTTCATTTTAACGAATTTTTTTTCTAATTTTTAATTAGAAAAATAAATACCACCTTGGAAAAGTTGCACTTTAGGTTTGTCAGCTACGTTAAACCCCGAATCCCCGAAACCAAACGAATCCTTTCCGTCACAATTAAGAGCTTCGTCACACCATAGCTGTCTGTTCTTTTGGATTCAATCAACAAAGACTCATTCACTACCACCAAAACCCGATGACGCGTTAGAATGCATAAGTGAAAATTATACCCAAACAACAATACGATTAGGCATATCTTTATGTGTGTGTGTGTGTGGTTAGTTCTCTCGAACGCCATATTTGCTCAAATGGACGCTTTTTATGTTATGTTTTCTTCGTGCACCTGTCCACTAACCTGTGCGTTCTTCCATGATAGTAACGTACAAAAAACGACATGGAAAGAAAAATAAAACATGCATCACGGAAAAGCAAAACACAAACGATACCGGGTGGTGTCCTTCAGTGGTTGTCGGTAACGGAAATGTACCCTGTTCGGTTTCCGGCACTCCGATTCACCCTGGTTGCTCATGAGGTTGTGTTGAGGGGGCTTTTTTTTTCTTTCCGGGTTGCGGGACGCGGAAAGGATGGACAAAAATGGAGCAAAGGGAAACAGTAATTGGGTCACATGGATATGAATAATTGTCACGCTAACGTTTCCGAAGAAATGGCAAGGTTTTTTTTTGTGGTGGGTACATTGGGCACAAGTTTGAACGTTTGGTTAGATTTTATTTGTGTTTCGGTTTTTTTTTGTTTTGCTTCATTATGGCCAACCCACGGGAAAGGTTAGGGAGGGTGGGAAAAATGCTTTATGCCCTTTGTTATTAGGGGAGGGAAGAATGTGGTACTATAAAAAACGGAAACATCAACGGTTTGTCGCGCAGGTGACGGCGTGTTTTGGGGGCGTTTTTTGTGATGTTGAGATGTTGTCAAGATCGCAAGCGTGGGTCATGGATTAGTGACTAGGAAAGAAAAATCTTGAGGTGAAGTTTAGCGCAAGACGACAGCCGGTACATGTGGTTGCATTTGTTCTCGACAAACAACCACATGTAGCAAATAGATAGCTTCAAGGGAGGAATAAATAAATCAGAACGAACCTTTGTGATGGAAATGCATTACTTAATGGAATGGGCGTAATGAAAAATGCATTCCATTGTCTACATCAATGACAACATGTTGGTGTAAAAATATTATCCCAATTGATTAACCAGCCCTGGCATACTGATTCGTACGCTCCATAAGCCGTATTGTACGGCTGTTCGTAATGCCTTGCTTTACTTCATATTTATCTGGGTGCGTGTATATTTTTGTGCCGTAAAATCCATCCCCGTCATGGCGAGGAATTATTCGTTTGATCAATAATTCCTTCTTTCGTCACATGCAAATTATTTCTGCTGAAATATGCTAAATAGGTTTGGTTGAGCTTTCCTTGTGACGGTGGAAAACAAAAAAATATATTGCCTCCTCTATCAGGAAAGCCTTTTCGTTGTGTGTATGCGTGAAAAGCAATTTAAATTATTCAACCCGTTCGAAATCCGGATCCGGAAGACTGGACGTGCGTGTGGTGCGAAAGGTTTACTACAGGCTACAGTTAACCTTTGCCTCTCCGTTTGGTCGAACCTCTACGTCTGTTTGTGTGCACGTTGGCGTTGGCCGCACGGGATAGCAGATGCAATATTGAATTAATTAAATTAATCGCTGTTTAATGAACGCCATTTGAGAAATGGTAAATATTTTAGCATGCTGTAGTACCTCGAGGGATTCGTTGAATCGTGCGTTTGCTTGTACTAACCATTTCTTGTGTGGGAAAAGGATTTGGTACGCTCGTTGCATCCACACAATAGGCATGCGGATGTCTCGTGCGAAACGTTGTAGAATTAATTTCAACATAAAATCGAATCACACCTCAACCGGTTCCCGGCACCGGTGGGAAACGGGCATTGGATGTAAATTTAAACTGGAATTCCGTGAACGATGCACTACAATGCAATGGTCCGAGACGGGACGGGATATACTGTTGGAAGTGGGTGATGCTGATCGATTGAATGCAATGAATCTCAATTAATGTTGCCAGTTAGCTCTTGGTGCTAGCGATACAGGATTGTAGTGAGCAGCAGAGTCGCAAAGGAACGTTTAAATTTTTAGCCAGTTGAGCAAACGATGAGACACATTCGATACAATTTATTACAAGTGTTTCCAATTAGTGAGAAAAAGTAGCCCATGTAGCTATAAAAAAGCTGTTTTTCACTTTGATGGACACCTTTATAGGAATCCGGGTTGTGCATTGCACAGTAATGCTAGATTTTTTTTCCTGTGAAACCCTTCCGTAGCTTATCCAATACCGCAAGGAATAGCTGTACATACCTGTAGACCTGTACAGGCCAAACGACACTTCTTTGTGGTTCTTGTATATCTTAGTGAGAATATAAACTCTCCTAATAGTAACCCAATTACGTGACAGTGGTTTAACTAGAGAATGCTGAACATCGCTAAGAGCCAGTGGCGAATACAGCCCCTGGGAGGCGCTAAGCGGAGAGGAAGTTGAAGGCCCCTATCCCATTGAATCTGCTGACCAGGGGATAGTTCTTTTTAATTTCGAACCGAGAACAACCCTTCTTCTTCCCTCTCTCTGTGGCGGCTCAGCCCACGTACCGTTAAACCGCTGCTAGAAGCTGACAGAATCATATGCTCTAAAACTGTTGTTTTTTACTCTGTGCTATAATTGGAAGTCAAGCTTCAATTATTCACTTTCTCACAATGAGACCTTTTATGGAGCGACAAACATATGAAAACAATTATCAGGATACGATTATCTTCCTTCCCATAATTGCTTGGACTATCGACACCGGACATCGAAATGCAATACAATTGAAACGCTTGTTAGGTGATTTCCACACTCGCGGATACTGGTGCCTATCATTAATGCACTAGTTTTGCATATCTCAAAATCACTGGTCAAAGCTGTTGAAACAATCTTTCATTTCCGTGCTTCATCGGCTTGCCAACCCCCACATTTGCTAGCCCACAGCAAGCTAATCGCGTAGACAATGCCAGACAAAAACAGTCCACCAAGCGCCTTCTCCGTGCGCACCATACATTGTGGTGGTAATGGTTTTTGCTGATATGATTCCTTCCGGTTCGTTTCCGGCCAAACAGCTGACCGAACAGCGTCGGGCTGGTTTGCGGTTGGTCGGTAGTGTGGCGGCAGTCAGACCCAACTGGGACTGTGGCGAATTGGAACCGAAAATGGTTGCCTGCGTTCTATTTGCCTCCCGGCTAGTTGGTTGGACAGCGTGTGTGTGTGTGTGTGTATGTGTTGTGGGTTGCGCGGTTTTATCGGTACTTCGAACATCACACCGGGGACCGAAGCGGAAGGCCGAATCAGGCTAGCGATCATCATTTTATTATGATGAGCTTTTTGCTCTCTCTTACTCGTTCGGACGAAGCATCAATCGCGCCGCTCGTGTGGCTCGATGGAGGCGCCCAGTTGTTTGGTTGCAGTGGTTTAATGCTTGTTTTATGATGATTTCAAATTTTCCCACAGATGACGTTGCTGTAGAGTTTGGTGGAAAAGGGTGTACTGATACATTTGATATGATGATACGTGGGATGGTTTAGGGTTTTCGGGATGACGATACTGTGTGCACAGTCGTTTGTGTACGTTCGTGAAGCAGTAGTCTAGTCATCGTACGGCTGTTCTGTCCGTTTTGCGGTAAGCCGGATGGACGTTCGTTGGTGAGCCAAGCAAAGCTGGTTCAATGGTTTTGCGGGGCCACTGTTTGGGTAAGGCGTGACCTGCCAATTCCAGGAAGCTGAGGTTCGCCTCAATGTGTACAAAACATTACAGCACAATCGAATGGGATGGAAACGGTCCGAATAATCAAAGGCACGGCGGGAAGTTTCAATATCCCAAATTAAGTTGTAAACCAACGTGCGCAATTTAATGCGTTGTTATTTTATTACAATTTCTCTAAACAATCAGAACCCCACTGGGTTCTATGCACAATTAATTGAAGCAACCTATTATAAGCCTATCAAAACAAAAACTCCCTCCGAACAATCAGACGAGCTTTCCACGAAACAAAAGAACAGCATCATCGGGTTCGAATGCATTTCCATTTTCATGCCAAATTAGAGTCAACCCCTGACCTGTCCGGACCAATTGCGGGTGAGATTTGTGGCAGTTTAAGGCCTTGTTGCATTGTGCACTTTGTGGACGGTAGCGCATCGGGCACGGCTTTCTCTTTCCAAAATGGGCTAATGATATGTTTGGAGCGTTCGGTGAAATGGATACGGATCCAGACCGCCTGCCAGCAGGCCAGCAACTGATACGGCTGATGATTGGTAACATAACGATGCTTTTAGTTTCATTATCGATTGACTCTGTTTTGTTGTTTTTGAGGGAGGGTTTTGTTTCTGCAGTTGAGTGTAACATGGCCGCATGATTTGTTACTGGACAATAGAGTTTAAAGGGATTTTTATTACTACGCTCTTTTCGGAGAATTGTCTCTGTTATGAATTGACCTTCAAACTAGCAAAAATAAGGTAGAAATGTCCGTGGATCGATGCACAATATCAGTGCACAGGAGCACTCAAAAATGAATAAATCAAATAAGTGTCTTTATCTTCATGGAAAACCTTTCAAAGGTGAATACAGACCCCCAAAAGAGAGCCTTCAGACCCCCAACAATATTTACAACAGCTTGTTGTAAATATTTTACGATCTGTGTGACACAAATTATTACACTAGGGTAACAAGAAATGGTGAAAGTACGATGAAAAGCCCAATCAACAAAATAATGGCTGAATTGTATTATTTTTGAAAGCATCACAATAAACGTATGTAATGATAATATTTTACAGCTCGTAAAAAATCCATTTTGCAGGTCGTTCCGTGGTTTGGCGCGGTTCATTGCACGCACATGTCGATTGTAAACCTCAATCAAACCGCAGTATAATGGAATAAGTACCTGTTTTTAGCTTCTGGACAGGATCAAAAGGCAGCCAATTGTGGTAAAGCGCGGGTTTTGCTTTTGATTTCAAATGAATTTATGTGGAAAATAAATTATAATGCATTAAAGAAGATATTTCCAAGATAAATTGCAAATCTAGCGATGATTTGAAGAGGAGGTCATTTTCCACTAGCAAAAAGATTGGCTGGATTAGGTAAACTCCCATTTACTATCCCATAGCAGTTTACGAAGCATTGAAAAGGTATCAAACCATAATTTTTCATCAGAAGAGGACAGAGCTTCCTCTAAAGCGACTAAACGCTTCGTAGTGACTTAAGATACCTGGACTATTTTCAGCCAAGGCTTAATGAGATTATCGCGTCGAGGTGCTTGGTCAAGTGGTTTTGCTTTTCCAGTCGTTGAGCATCAAGTATTAACTTTCTACCGGAGATCTGCTACTTGGCCATTTTCCTCGTATCCTACAAAACAGGATAAGAAGCGACGAAAGTTTTCTTACGCGACTGAAGAGGTGAAGTCCACAGTTTGTGGTCGATCGTGTATAAAATATGTTGATCCAATGGTGCCGACGATCGAACCGATGAGAAGGGCTTCGAGTTCCCCGTTGAAGCTATTTAATACCGGCGCGGCCAGTATGAATATTTATGAATCAAGAAGCAACGTAGGGCGCTTTTTGCGGAAATCATCAGACTAGCTGTATGCGAATAGTGGATGGTGGGAAATTTTTTTTACACTGTTTGGCTTTTAAAAGAATTACTGGAAAAGAAAAGAAAAATGGTGGAATTCGTTAAGGTAAGTGAGCTGTAAAAGCGGTCACTAAGTATCGATATCAACCGAGCTACTCTTCCATATCACAGAAGGTATAAGATTATAATATTCCTTCCATGGTAATTAACTCCAAAATAAAAAAAAGAAGTCCTTCGTACACCAATATAACGGCGATGTCGCAGTGTCTAAGAAAGAAGTAACACGTACCGCAGTTCCGGCGTAATGTGGGCTGTTTTAAGTAGCACAGCAGAACTGCGGAAAGAAGCAAGCAAACATTCCTACCAGTTCTGTCCTGCGGGTGCAATAAAATGTTATAATTTATAAGTTGGTGGGACACTTGGGCAGAATATTTCCCCTGTCCTTGTCAATGAGTCAGCTCATTGTCGCTTAAGACGGTTTTATTTATTGCTGCTCTTGGGTTTGAAGAATCTTCGAGCTCGAAAAATGTCTGGCATGGTTGTGATTGTGGCAGGTTGGCTTCGAGTGATGAGAGCTATAAATTTTAGGATTAATTGTTTTGATTGGGAAGATTTTAGATAAAGGGGAAAACGGGTGTGTTGACTATTAGTGGGACAGCAAAAGAATAGTTTTTTTTAAAGTCAAACACAATTCTATCTGCAGAAATTTAAATTAAATCTCATTTTTATTTAATTTTTTTCCAGGTAAGTGATGATACCATTTTTCCCGATGCACTCTAATTGTTCTTATGACGTCTGTAAGTACAAACCAATATTATTCAATCCTTACAAATGTTTAATACATTTCATATAACTTAATCAAAATGATTGATTGAAGCATTTATGCAAAAAAAGTTCATATGATATCCAACAACTAAAACCATTCTGTCAAACTCCTGTAAGTTTTTTTTAACACTCATCCACGTTTCGTATTTCGGAAAGATGAAAGATCCTACCAAAGCGACGCAACTGAGTGGGTCATGAGTGTGAAGAAATGGACCACATCAGGGAAGCGTAAGTACACGAGAATTGTATGATGGATTGCTGAACCGGGAGTGGGCCAGTGGGTCGATTTGGGACACGCCGGCACTCATGCACTCGTACCAGTGAAACGCTTATGAGAAGAGAATATGGTGTGAGCTACTTAGCCACTCGGGTACTCACTATCACCAGCTGGTTCCTTGAGTTACGCTCGGCAGTGTATCTCATTTCCATTCCAAGCTATCGGTGGAAAAACCGGTGTTGAGTGATAGGACATTGAAGGGTGAATTGGTGACGTGGAGTACGATGGTGACGAGAGTTCTTACAGGTGTCAGTACGGGTAGGTTGAACCATTATGACGTCAAACGAATGATTTCATATGGGGAAAATCGGGGGTACAGTGTTGTGTTCAGTGGTTTAGAGGTGTGGATTCTACAGAACATGATGCATTTGCCGAAGAATAAATGCAACAAATCCGTGTGAACTCGTGTTTTGCTGGGATTAGTTTTGGAAGTTTATCAATGAATGTAAAATCTAAGAGAATATTTTAGGACAAATGCTTCAAGCATATCATTTGCTGCTAAAGTATGCAGTCAAGAAATCTTAAAAATTTAATTTCGGTGTTTTTTGTTGCTAAAATGCGAAAACGTTCCTTCCGGTTTATCAAAATCCTGTTTTTTGTCAAATGCTGTGGGTCGTCCCCGCACACATTTGCTAATACCTTTGTAAGCCGACCAAAGTTCCAGGAAGAACACAAGCACCGGAAGCAACAGGGCACACATTAATTTTCGTGCATTATTTATCCATCAAATACTGCACCTTTCGGCCGGGGGTGCAAACTGTGCCAGCGTACACTTTCAACTCCAGAGTGGCATCCAACCATCCATCGTGTGAGGATAATTTCTGATCTTCACTCTGCACCGAGATGGGTGACTCACCGTGAGCAACCGATACCGAAGGGGAAGTTGAGTTCCGGTTTTGTCTCACAGTTTGTTCCAGTGCCGCCTGCGAAACCGTCAACAGTTGGTCGCAAGCTATTCAACCACGATCATGCGGGTCCGGGATCCGGTTTGATGTGCGCCCGTGTGCACCGTTTTCCCTGCTTTCAAGTTGTGGCTGAAGGGTGTGCAGTGTTTGTGTACATCGGTTCGGCAGCGGGCACAGTTTGTTTGTCCTCTTCCCCATTCCCCGGGGTTTTCTGATTGGGGCCAATAACGGCACACAACAATGAAACAGCTTTCGAACGAGAGAAAAAAACCACAATAGAAAATTAGAACGTTTTCTGGGAACGAATAAGAAAAAACAAAAGAAGAGAGAGATAAAATAACATTTCCATGAATCAAAAGTGAGAAAAAAGTAGTGTGAAAGTGTGTGAAAGAATCAAGTTCTGTCTTAGAGTGGATGCAAGATAAATTATCAGTGTGATTGTTTGAAGCAACACAATTTTAGCTGTCATTTTGAGTGTAGTTTTGTCCGAGTCTCGTCTTTTTATGGGCATAATTTTACTTCCTAGTGGTTTTACGTGCTACTTTCGACCTTATCAGTGTCGGAATTCCACTTCTTAATTGTCACCTATCATCATCTTCATCACCGATCGATCATATCGTTGTGGTAAATCAGAAAATGAAATTGGAAAAATGAAAATAAATCATTTACAATACAGCGAATAATTTGCCAATACGGAAGACGGTGAACTAACTTGAAGAGGACACTTCCTTGTGTATTTGTGGATGTGTTTGCTGGCTGCATAAC